>NC_092499.1:66625454-66926818 GCF_047511675.1 Marmota flaviventris
AACAGATTATCATCCTTAGTTAAATACCTTGGTAACAAACATTAGCCATGAATAGCTGATATATATTAAATAGCCAATGGAACATAATTAATTCTATATTACATACATGTATTCATTGTTTTCCTGGTAATATTTCTGTGAAGCTTTTATAGTAGTTGAACAAATGTGCTGCCTTGATAAATAGTTTCTTTCAAAATAGAAAAAGTAGGTGAAAAGTGACACATTCAAGATATAGTGAGCCTGCTATATAATTATTTAGACTGACTATATTTACCACAGAAGCTAGTAAAAAAAATTCTATATCTGCCCTACATCTTATCTTTAGTTTAAAAGCAACATATACTTGTTTATTTGTCCCACATCATTAAAAATCATCTTTAGTTTCCACTATAAATAGTAATACAAATAGAGAACATTAGAAACAAAAATAGTAAAAACTAGATCTTAGGTCACCAAAAACCACATAATTTCATTTCTGGCAAATCAACAAAAGATAGCTATTAATAAAGATAATGCTCTTAGAGAGGAACAATAATCTTCACCACAAAATGTTTCCACCTACAACCTACTTTCAAATGCATATATGTTCTCTTTCCTGATAAAAAGTTAATATAACTAAAATATCCACACAACATTGTAGTCTGATTTCTAAGTCTTAAATGATTCGAGATAGTCAAGCAAAACAAGAAACACTCTAAATATTTCACTTTTTGCTGTCGCTTTTTTCAAAATTCTAACAGTTAAATTCACCTGGTGAGAAACTTCAAAAGACTGTGTACTATATTTGCAGAATTCATATTTGAATAAAAACATGTAGAGGATGAAGTTTCAAAGTACAAGTATCTTTCAAAAGGTAATCAAATTGTCACAAAGAAGTCAATTAAGAACTTTAAAAATAACAATACAATTTCACTAAAATATTAAACACATTGTAAAACATATATATGTTGGTAGACATACTTTTCATTACTTTGTAAAACAGATTTAGATAAAATACCTAAAATTACTACTGCAAAAAATGCCAAGGAGATTTTATAAACAAGACCTCCACTGATTAAAAAAAAAAAAAAACAAAAAGAAAAAAAAAACACAAATATAACTTGTAAAAAAACCACATTTAAGTTTGGCTTGTTAATTCAATTTTCTTTCTTTCTGTCTTTTTTTTTTTTTTTTTTTTTTTTTCAGTCTTGCTGATTAAACCGAGGGGCCTTGTGCATGCTGGGCAAGTGCTCTATTACTGAGCTATTAACTCAGTCTTTTGTATTTTGGAATTTGTTTTTGTTTTTATTTTTTATTTATTTTTTGTACCAGGGATTGAATCCAAGGGCACTTAACACTGAACAACACCCCCAACCCTTTTTTATATTTTATTTAGAGACAGGGTCTTGCTAAGTTGCTGAGGCTGGCTTTGAACTTTTGATCCTCCTGCCTCAGCCTTCAGAGCCACTGGGATTATAGGTGTGCACCACCACATCTGGCTTTACTCAGTTTTCTTAAATATGGAATCATAATACTTTAGTTGAATACAGAACAATTTTACATAGTAATATTGCTAACACCTGAAGTTCTAGAATATACAAAATTCCAAAATATACCTTCAGGGGGTTTTTTTTAGCTTCCACCCCCCCAAAAAAAAAAAAATCACAAGGAACAGCAGGACTACAATAATTAAGCTGTGTGTAATAAATGCACTGTTCACAGATAGCTAGTGCTCTTTCCTGATACTTCTCCAGGTTTTTAGGTTTCATCATAGTTAATAACACTGTATTTACAGCATTCTCTTGAATAACTTCAAAGTTATTGAGTAACTTTTCAAAAAAAAGCACTGAAGTAATTTCTGAGTTCAAATATCCATTTTATCATCAAATTCTATTGCCCTCTGTTACTTCTTCCAAATTTTGCATCTTCCTTTTCATTCTTTCAGCTACATCCTTATTCCTGATCTAGACTTTTCCTGGTAGACTACAATACCTCATTCTCATGAGATAACTCCAAATTGTCTTAAATTCCACTGTCAAAGTTATAATCTCACCTTGACAATATGTCACCCTATTTCTTGGAAAAAAAAAAAAAAAAAACCTGAGTTTTTCAAGGAGCACTTTTATCCTGGTCAAGAGACTCGGCCTCAATTACATATTTACTTATAAGGTTGCTGTTGACTTTCAACTCCCCTTAAAAATGCCAATTTCTTCTAGACCCTGGTAAATGTACTAAATTCTTCCTTCAGGTAATCACTTTTGCTACTATTCCATCTGAATGTGGAATTACTTTTGCATTTAGCTCCCAAATGTGTAATATATAGACATTTCTTATATGGTAATTACATATTGTTCAGTTGTTTGCTTATCAATGTTATCTTATTGGATTGTAGTCATATACCAGGTAAGAAAAAATCTCTATAGTTTACCTCTTACATATCTGTTTTTCGTCTTATGGACAACTTACATATTTTGGCGTCTATTAAACTTCACTATTAATATTCTATAATTTTCAAAGCATGAAAATAAGTGTAAGTTAAGGATTGATAGAGTACACACCTTTATATACCATGATCGGATTCTTTGAAAATCAGTAATGTCAACTCTAAGAATTCTGAGACACAACTGAATCTTCACACAAGGAAACAGTTTCAGCCCCAACACAGAAACGTGCTTCATCTTGATTTAAGGGGTTCCCTTTCCTACCGCTGGTTTAGACTAGTTTCTCTATCCCAGGGCGTTTTCAATTAGGAAAATCCAATAAATCGCTGTTATGTCTGCAAAGTATGCTAACGAAAGGCAATCCGTTTCCTTAAGAGAGGAAAGGGGGCAGTGGGTATTCTCTTTTCATAAAACTCGGTAGCTAAATTAAGCATTAAACTCGGCATCTCCCTACAGTCGCGGAGATTTTTTTTTTTTTTTTTTGCTACCTAATAATAAAAGCAAGTCTTATTCAATTTAGTCCCTTCTCGAGCACCGTCTCAACCTGTCAGAATTTGACAAGGAAAAAAAATTAAAAAAGAAGTGGGGGAGACACTAGGATTTCCATCCACATTGCTTCTTTTTCCGAAAGAATCTTGAATTTCCTTCACTCCAAACTAAGCCCTCGGATTCCAAATATAGTTCTTTAACCCCCGCCTCGCCACTCAATTACACATAAATCCTGCCAATTACAGAACCACAGCAGAAACCCCTACAAATCGGCTTGCTATTCATCTTGGAAGTCCGTACCCTGCAGCAACTGCCTATCGCCAAACTGAGGGACGTTACCCAAATACAACGCAACGGAATCAGACATGCAGAGCACACACGATTTCCGCGAGGGAGGGAAACGCCACCCGGGAAAAGTGCGCTCCTACCAGCCTCGGGACCATCCACGGTGGGGGGGTTGGGGGAGGAGTAGTGGGGTTCCCAGAAGGGAGGCGGAGAAAGGAGCCAGAGTAGGGGAATCCTTCCACCTCAGGTGAAAAGGGCCGGATCCCCGGCCGCAGCCTGTAGCCGGTCCTCGCTAAGGACCTGATGAGGCAGGCAGAGGGCCCTTAGCTCCGAAAAGCGGAATGCAGACACTTTCTGAGGTCCGGACCCAAACCGATTTCCCAGCTCTCAAAAGAGACGAGGGGTGTCCCATGGGTGGCCAAGGGGGTACGGAGAGGCAGCCTGAGGAGGAGCATAGTTTCTCCTGTGAACACCAGAGTCTTGTCCGGCCGCTACCCCGGGCAAGCTCAGCTAGAGCGGCGTGGGGCCGCCGGGTGGGGGGAGGGGAGAAGGGGGTGGAGATGGGATTCCCCCCTCTCTGAAGAGCTTTAGCTGAGGATGCGCCTGGCCAGCCGGGAGCGGCGTGCTCCTGACTGCGGAGCCGGGATCCCGCCGCCTGCACCGGCAGCGCGGAGCCCCGCAGCGCCCGCTGCACCGGCCGCTAGGTCCCCGGGGGCCAGAGACTTCTGCTGCCCAGGCGCTGGGGCCTGACACCCCACGGGGCCTCCCCCAGCTCTCAGGGGAACACGCGGAAACACCCCAATCTCCAGCAGTTTTCAGCGGTTGTAAAATGCACCCCCAGGTCGCCCTCCTCAGCCTCCCCTCTTCCCGAGGCCGCAGAGAAGGGCCACCATAAGCGAGAAGCCCCAGGCAAGTCGGGGACAGCGGCCGCGGCGGTCCCGGACCTCCTCCCCGGGTTACCTGTGAGGACTCCGACACGGATTTGATGGTCGTGGTTAGTGAGGATCATTCCCTCGGTCGCCATGTTTCCCAGCGCAGTCACCGCACTGACAGGAGCCGGGAGAAGCCGGAGCCCGGAGCGCGCGGCCCGGGAGCGCGCCCGCCTCGGAGAGCGCGAGAGCGAGGGCGCCCTGAGAGCGCAAGGCGAGCGGAGATGGAGGGGGAGGCGGCAGAGCACCCGGTGGCCTGTATTTGGGGGAAGGCCGCGCCAGGAATGCGCGGGTCCGCGGAGGGGGCGGAGCCAGAGGGCGCGACCCCGAGACCTGCTGAGAAGAGGCAAGCTGTCGTGGGGTACGCGGTGGCCGCACTGGGGAAGCGCGTGGAGGCGGCGGAGTGAGGCCAGAGACACGCGTGCAGTTCTGCGGGGCGTGAGACCCAAGACGCCTAGATGCCAAGAGACTGAGGGAAAAGAGAGCACACGCTCAGGAGGTTGCGGAGGCGGACTCGGGGACAGGGGCGGAGCTACACCCCGGGGCGTGCAACTCGTGGAGAGTGAGGGGAGGAGTGAGAGCGTAGACACGGAGTACTGGGAGCGGGAAGGAGCCGGCCCAGCCAGAGTAGGACCGGGGAATGCTTCGGGCGCGCGAGTAGCTCCGGATTGGCTGGGAGAACGCGGAGCGAGTGCGCGCGAGGCACGAACGCAGCTTCAGCCGGGCCCCAGACAGAAGCAATCCCCTGCCGAGTCTGGCCCCTCGGTTATCCGCCACCTGAGGCCGGCTCTCCCAAGCGGCGGAGCCTTTGGGGAGCGTGGCAGACTCAGCCCTCTGGGCTTCTCCCCATAGCTCAAGGGAGCAACCGGCCGGTCCGCTGAAGACGCGAGAGAACCTAGAGGTGGTTTAGAAAGCTGAGTGGGTGGAAGAACGGCGGCTACATGACAAGAGTCCGCTGTGGGCGGTGAGAGAGGTATACTGTCCCGCCTCATAGCCGCTAGCTTCCTCGGTCAGCCGGCCCTAAGGGAGGCTTTCTGTCTCACCTTGCTTTAGGATCCCATTTCCAAGACAGTACCTACAAGAGGGTCCCCACAAACGAAGCTTAGGAGTCTGCAGCTGAGCATCTGGAATGGAGACAACTTGCTTCTCTTCCTCCAGCTTCCCGTGGTTTTATGGCCTCAAGCTTCCTCGACACAACCTCTGCTTGTAGATGAAACGCATCAATCTACTTAGAGAACGAGAAGAATGTTTTTCACACCTGGAATTGTTTTGCAGTTGTTTCTGACATGAGAGTACCATGAAAACAGCCTTTGTTGCCATTTATTTCCATGTGCCTTTTATAACAGTCACCTGTGGCTATTTATGTACCGTTCTTAGTTACCTTTTTTCTGACTTTTTAATATCCGAGGGGAAAAAATATACATGAATGTGTATGTATTGTGTGTACACACATAATTTTTTTCCTTCAATTCTCAGCCATGATCAAAAACCTGGAAACATAAAAATAAAAAGCAAAGGGACTGGAGTTGTGGTTCAGCGGCAGAGCACTAGCCTAGCACATAGGCGACCCTGGGTTCAATCCTTAGCACCACATTAAAAAAAATAAAATAAAATAAACGTATTGTGTCCAACTACAACTAAAAAGTAAATATAAAATTTTTAAAAGCAAAGTATCAAAAAATGTATAATCGCTAGCGTTTATACACAATTAAAATCTCAGGGCCGATTTGATAGTTATGAGTTTTGTTCAGTTGGAACATAAAATTTCTCACCATGTTCAGAAGATTCAGACTGTTGGCCCAGGAAGGTGGCACAAGCCTGTAATCCCAGCGACCTGGGAGGCTGAGACAGGAAGTTTGCAAATTAGAACCCTGCCTTAATGTAGTGAGACCTTGTCTCAAATTTAAGGACTAGGGATGAAGCTTGGTTGTAAAGCACCCCTGGATTTAATCCCCATTACCCCTCCCAATCAAACTGTTGAGTATTTTGTTTTAAATAATGGGGAGTACAAAAAAGATGACGGATGGAATCAAAATGAGTTAATAATGAGTTTTTAAATTTTTTTTGTTGTAAATGGACACAATGCCTTTATTTTTATTTATTTATTTTTATGTGGTGCTGAGGATGGAAGCCAGTGCCTCTGCCTCACCCACACTACGTGAGTGCTCTACCACTGAATCACAACTGAAGCCCTGAGATTATGAATTTTTTTAGGACATGTATTGCTAGTATTTTTGACAGTAGATTAAAATTTTAAGCCAGATCATAAATTTATTTTCCACAATTATCTCCATAAATCCTAGTGGCCAGCAAAGATTTAACTGACTTCAAATCGTGGATATAGATGAGAAAGTTGTCCAAAAGTTATCTCAAACTAAAGATGAAGAGCAAGTAGTTGTTTACATTGTTACCTTTCTAAACTATCTTTATTCTCTAAGCACTGTCATGTTTTAACTAATTAGGAAATAATAAGCTCACTAACAGGCCCAGTGATGCTAAACAAATTTGGACCTTCATTCTTTAATTGCAGAATAAATATGTGAATTAAGTAAAAGGGTACACAAAATAATTTCAATTTAGAATACAGTTATTCATGAGAAAGAAACCAGCACTCTTGTTTCATAATCAATAAGAAACCAACGGACTTTATGCATCTATAAAAAGTAGTAATGACAAAATTCATGAACATTAAATTGAGAAATATTTTAGTCAGCTTTGCAGGGCTGTGACAAAATTCCCAACAAGAACAACTTGGAGAAGAGAAAGTTTATTTTGGCTCATGGTTTCAGAGGTTCAGTTTATGGTTGGCCCACTCCATAGCTCTGGGCCCAGGATAAGGTCCAATATAATAGCAAATGGGCATGGTGGAGGGAAGCATCTCAGACATGGCAACCTGCTCACCAGGGACAAAATATAAACCTCAAGGCATGCCTCCAGTGACCTACCTTCTCCAACCACACCATACCTGCCCACAATAACTATCCAGTTGATCCATATCAGAGGATTAATCCACTGATTAGGTTAAAGCTCTTATAATCTGATCATTTTATCTCTGAATTTCTATCATTATTTCACACATGAGTTTTTTGGGGACAACTCTTGTCTAAATGATAACAGGTCAAATGTGAACTCTGAATTAAGAAATTTATTGAAAGTTATAATTTGCTAAATATTAATACTAATTTAAAATATTAGAATTAGTTATAAAAGATACTTGTCAAATGCCTCTATCTTTCCCAAACTCTGCAAGTTTTAACAGGTAACATTTACACAGGAAGAACTCATTGTCTAGTGTGATATTTTCTTTTATTGCTGGTTATTGAATGAATAGAATAGTACCCCATTTATTGTTTTTACTAGTTTCAGTTACCTACAGTCCACTGTGGTCTAAAAGTATTCAATGGAAAAAAATCCAGAA
Source organism: Marmota flaviventris (assembly GCF_047511675.1). Taxonomy (NCBI): domain Eukaryota; kingdom Metazoa; phylum Chordata; class Mammalia; order Rodentia; family Sciuridae; genus Marmota; species Marmota flaviventris. Next base: position 66,632,996 of record NC_092499.1, read on the forward strand.
ATAATAAGTTTTAAGTTGCATGCCATTCTTAGCATAATGAAATCACATTTCATCCCACTTAGTCCTACAAGAGATGTGGACCATCCCTTTTGTCCAGCTGTTAGTCATTTAGCAGCCATCTCAATTATCCTCAACAGTATCCATATCACAGTGCTTATGTTCTGGTAACCCTTATTAAATGATGTTCCCAGATCACAAAGTAGTGATGCTAGATATGCCTTTGGCATATCTAGAAATTGTGAAATGCTTTCTTTCAGTGAAGAGGTGAAAGTTCCTGATTTAACAAGGAAAAAAATCATGTGCTGAAGTTGCTAAGATCTATGGTAAGGATGAATAAGAAAAAATTAATAACTATAGGGTTTGGTACTATCTGAGATTTCAGACCTCCACTAAGGGATTGGAATGATAAAGGGGAATTACTATATTATAGCATGTATACCTTTAGTTCTATTGTGATGTGACTTTTTTTTTCAAAATTCATCCTTAAAAAAAGTGTTCAAATTTTCTCAAAGTTAGAAGGAGTGTAGCATTTCCAAATATTAACGAATGTCTCAGGAAACATCAAGTCAAGGGAAGAGAGAACCAGAAGTAAAAAGTTCAGTTTTATGTAAAGAATAGTAAGTGCCCAGGGATTACTCTGTCTGTTCTTAAGGTTTTAGTAATTAAAACTACAAGAGTCTACATTAACCATCTGAGGCAACATAAAAGATAGGCTTTCATAATGTTTTCATTATGAAAATGAAACTTTGTATTTATCAATAGAAATAAAGTTTAGAGGTTTTTCTAATAGTGGTATATTTACTATAGTTAACTCTTAGTTTTCCTATCTTTAATCACAATTTCAGTGTAAATAAGGCAAAATTTTCTGGGCTTCCTTAGGCTTATTCCACTCCTACATCTTTTTGATTAACTAATACCCACAATTAAAATGGAGTCCATTAAAAATGGGTGCAAGAGGGCTGGGGATATAGCTCAGTTGGTAGAGTGTTTTCCTTGTATGCACAAGACCCTAGGTTCAATCCCCAGCACCACAAAAAAAAAAAAAAAAAAAAGAAAGAAAGATAAGAAAGGGTACAAGAAACCTTTTGAATACATTTAATGCCACTGAATTTTGTACTGCTGAATTTTGTGTATGTGCATGTTACCACAAAAAAATAAAAAGATGCATATGAGGTGAAACTCTGGTTGATTTTAGCCAAAATTTGTTCCCAAAGGTAGATTATATTGGAGAACATTCTATATGTTATTGAGAAAAATATGTATTCTGCTTGCAGCTGTAGGGTGGAATATTCTGTAAATATGTGAGGTCCATTTGGTTTAGAGTAGGGTTTAAATCCAGTGTTTCTTTATTTTCCATCTGGATGATCTGCAAAACACTGAGAATTGAGAGTTGGCATTCCTTATAAACATTGTATTGCAGTCTCTTTCTTTAGATCTAATAATTGCTATACGTATTGAAGTGCTCTAGTTTTAGGTGCATACATATTTAAAATTTATATTCTGTAGAATTGACCCTTTTGTCATTATATAATGACCTTCTTTGTCTCGTTGTATAGTTTTGGCTTAAAGTCTGTACTATCTGATGTAAGTATACTGCTTTGTCCTCTTTCAGTTTTCATGTAATATTTTCTGTTTCTTCACTTTTAGTCTTTGTGTTGTAATAAGTGAAATGAGTTTTTTGTAGGCCCCATATTGTTGAGTCTTATGTTTTCATCCATTTACTCTGTATCTTTTGATTGCAGAGTTTATTTTGTCTAGATTCAAAATTTTATTGATAGGTAGGGACTTACTCCATTTTGTTGGTTTTCGATTGTTTTATACATCCTTTTTTTTCTCCTCTTTTATTGTTTTCCTTTGTCATTTAGTGGGCTTTTGTAGTGGTAAATTTTGATTCATTTTTCTTTTTCATTTCTGTATCTGCTATAATTTTTTTTTTCCTTGTGGTAACGTAGGGCTTATATTTAAAATGTTAAGAGTTGGGGCTTGGGTTGTAGCTCAGTGGTAAAGCACTTGCCTACATGTGTGAGATACTAGGTTTGATTCTCAGGACCACATAAAAATAAATGAAATAAAGGTCCATGAAGAACTAATATCTATATATCTATAACTATATATGTATATGTATAAATGTTATAGTTGGGCTGGGGATATAGCTCAGTGGTAAGTACTTGACTATTTTAAGTTGATAACAACTTAATTTTGATCACATACAGTATTCTAGCTGTCTCAAACATGCACATACACACAAAATTTATGATTTGGTTGCATTTATTTAGATCTATTCTTATCATGTATTCCTCAGTAACTTATCATTGATAGTTATCATTGATCATATTCACTTTTAACATTCATTCTTGAGATTTGAAACATTATAGTCTACCATTACAGTAAGGTACTGTTCTGAATTTGATTATGAATTAACCTCTCCTAGTAAGATTTATACTTTTATATGTTTTCCCCTTAATAATTGTCATACTTTGGGGCTGAGATTGTGGCTCAGTGATAGAGCATAAGGCACTGGATTCGATCCTCAGCACCACATAAAAATAAAAACAAATAATAAACGTATTGTCCAACTACAACTAAAAAAAGTATCTAAAAAAATAACTATCATACTTTTGTTTCTGGTTGAAGCACCTCTAGAATTTCTTGTAAGTGTAGTTTAATGGTAATGAACTTACCCAGATTTTACTTGTTAGGAAAGATTTTATATTTTATTTATTTCAGAAGGATAGCTTTACTGGGTATAGTATTCTTGGCTGGTATTTGTTTCTGCCAGCACTTTGAAGGTGTAATCCTATCACCTGTTAGCCTGAAAAGTTTCTGCTGGAAAATCTGATAGTCTCATAGACATTCATGTATGATATATATATATATATATATATATATATATATCAGATTTTTCAGCAGAAACTTTTCAGGCTAACAGGTGATAGGATTATACCTTCAAAGTATATATATATAATTCACATATAAATATATATATATATATATATATATATATATATATATATATATATGAATTGATGCTTTTCTCTTGCTGCTTTTAGAACTCTGTGTTTGACTTTTGACAGTTTGATTATAATGCGCCTCAGAGTGGACCTTTGAGTCAATTCTATATGGGATTCTTTGAGCTTCATGGATAAGTATGTCCATATCTTCCCTAGGAGTTGAGAATTTTCTTCTATTATTTCATTAAATAATGTTTTCTTTCTTTGGGATTTCTATAATGTGATTTTTTTTTTTTTTTTTTTTTTTTTTTTTTTTTTTGCTTAATTGTGTCTCATAAGTCCTTTTCACTCCTTTTCATTTTTCTCTTTTTTCTTCTGACTGGATTATTTCAAAAGACCTGTCTTAAAGTTCCAAAATTCTTTCTTCCATTTGATGTAGTCTGCTATGCAGACTCTTGATTCTATTTTTTTGTTTCATTCATTGAGTTCTTCAGTTCATAGATTTCTATTTTGTTCTTTTTTGTGGTATCATTTATTGGATTTCTGATTCACATCACAAATTGTTTTTCTGATTTCACTGAATTGTCTTTTTGTATCCTCATATCTCTCTGAGTTTCCTTGTGATGATTATTTTGATTTCCTTTTAAAGAAGTTCATAAATTTCCATTTCTTCGGGATCACTTACTGGAGAATTATTGTGTTTTGTTGATGGTTTCATGTTTTCTTTTTCATCTCTCTTATATCCCTACATTGATTACTATACATATGGTGTAATGATCATCTATTTTATGGAATGTAGTGGTCATTCCAATTTTATAGAGTAGCTTTCATAAAGAAAGGCTTTTGTCTGTATATGTGTCTTTTTTAAAAAAGAGAGAGAGAGGTTTTTTTTAATATTTATTTTTTAGTTTTCAGCGGACACAACATCTTTTGTTTGTATGTGGTGCTGAGGATCGAACCTGGGCCGCACGCATGCCAAGCAAGCGCTCTACCGCTTGAGCCACATCCCCAGCCCTGTAGATGTGTCTTAAGGTATCAGTTGGGTAGGATGAATTGATTTTGGTGTCAAATAGTTACAGTACTATAATCTCTGGGCTGTTTTATACATTTTTTTTTTCAGTTTTTGCCACAAATGAACTACTGCTGAACACTGTGTCCCGCAATTATGCATGAAGACTCTTAAAATTGATAATTTTTTTTTTTAGAAGGAGCAGGGGAGCCTGCAAAACTGCAGACTGCTTTGTTGTCACACAGCACCTCTTTTATAGGGTAGTGTGAGTTTAAATCTTAACTGTCACATAACATATTGAAAACAACAAACTTGTTTGTACTAAGAAAATATTTTCCCCAGTGACAAAATAGAATATGTTCTCATAAAATGCCAGGAAACATACACCTAAAGTACATAGCAAGTAATACGGTTGGGGCCTTATATTTCTCCTTAATCAGGGTCATTTTGCCCCACAAGAAGTAGCCTACCGCAAGGAGTTATTACTGTCCTGCCACATTCAGCATTCCAGCCTCCTTAGCTTCAGCTAATAAACAGGAACTCCATGTTTGGATTCTTCATGGTACACTCTCCATGACTTCAGGAGATCAGACCCCAACAGGTTTCAGTCAAAAGCAGCTATGCTTGCAAATGTGTTGTTGGCCTAAACCACAGGAGTTTATGAGACTGATCTGCCAGTTTTGGGTGGGGCTCCCCTGGAATAACACATTTAGCTGGTAGATCTGCCCACTTTGTGTATGACCAATCTGGTCTCACCTCCTGTGCTGGGCAGAACTGCCTGTTCCTTGGGGACAAGGTACTTTGTGGATTAACTCCAGGACTGAGTCACTCTGGATCACTGTAGTCACTGGAATGTGGAAAGTGGAATGTATATTAGGCAGTTTGGTTCCAGAACATAAGTACCTACATTAGTTCAGCATTATCATGTGTAAGCACAGTGTAATGGAAGAGTAGCCAGTGGCTACTGGTACCTAGAGTAGGACATTCTCTACTTGTAGATTCAGTGATTCAGTGTGAAGATGGTATCAGTGATTCAGTGTTAAGATGGTACTGTATGGCTACAGCTTGGGTTGGGAATTTGGGGGCTTGCGCAATGTGAGCTCTTTCTCTAGGATAATATGAATATGTGAGCTTCTCTCTAAACTGGGCTCAGGGAATGAGGATGGTGGGGGCAAGATTTTCTAGCAGCAAAGTCTATAGGTGTCCATGATGTTAATGGGGGCTGCTATGGACTTCCTTCTTACCTTAGTATCACTTGAGGGGGAGTATGTTCTTTATCCTAACCCTAACTGAGAATACAGTATGGCAAAGACAGGGTGTTTTGTTCTATTTTCTGTGAGGTAATCTTTAGCCTCTCTACTAGGTCTCTACTATTTTCCTGCTGTACTCCAGTGCTCTCCCTGAGATACACCAGCCAAGTGTTGATTCAGTGTTTTGGTCTTTAAAATATATATGTATATATTGGAGATTACAGGTATTAGGAACCTCTAATCAGCCATTTTGCTGATATTCAATTGGTATTGGTATTTGATTTCGTAAAAGGGCTCTCTGTCTACATTCAAATTTTAGGATTCAGTATATATAAGTCAAGAAGACACAGTCCCAATTATAAAAACGAACATGGGTTGAATTTAAGGGAACCTTTTTAAAAATCAGAACATTCATGCTTAAATTATTAATTGGTTTCAGTGTGACCAAAACTTAAAATCCAACTTCCCAGAAAAGTATTTTTTTCTGTAAAATAAATTTACAGAAAGAAAATAATTTTGTTAAACTAAACAATCTTATTTTCTACCAGATCAACTAATACTTAGAAAATGGTGTATAAGAATGTTTATGTTGTGTTTTTTGCTTTAAATGAGCCTTATATAAAAGTTTTGAATGTTAGGCAGCATAAGTGAATTTGTGAAAGCAGCAGAGAAAATGGATTTTTAATTTTCATGAAAATTATCATTTTTACCAATTAATAATTATATTTGTCTGCCTGAATATCTCCTGCTATAGGACTGATTGGTCTCAATCTCCCTTTCTAACATGGAACTTTGTTCTCTTCCCATTTCCTAATGTTTGGTGACTAAATGCAAAATATGAAGCAATGGGGACTTTGAACTGGAAGCAACTCAGACTCCTTCCAAAGTACCAGGCAGGCTGTTAGAAATTTATCTGAACAAGCAACAGATTGCAGAAGTCTCTACCTATAAAATGAGACACTGTGATAGCCATAGTCATACAACTAAAACTGAATTTTATGTCTGGATCTACAAGTTTAAGGCCAAAATGTTGTACACTGTCACTTTCCCTCTTTGATGATTGCAATTCCAGATGAAAGATGAAAATATCAAGCTGTTGTTGAACTTATTTCAAAAAGTGTGACAAAATCCCTTTACCATTGCAAAAAGGCAGCATTTGTAGGTAAAATGTTAGCAAGTAGCCAAAAAACCTCTGAATAGGTAAAAAGTCAAGATAATATAAATATACCACAAAAATAGTATCACCCAAAGTAATGGTTTATAAATATATTGCCAATAGGACAGGGTTTTTCCTCAACTGGATGGGAAATTAAAAAGTATCTCCCAGGTATAATAATTAATGGTTTTATCCTGAGAGAAATGTAATGAGTGTAAATAAACTGTAATAATGATGTCTCAACCCCAAGTATTTCTGCTTACTAACTCAGTACATCTTAGTTGATTTAGAGATGAGAATATAATATAGACATATTTTAATCAAGTTGGAATTAAAGTCCTCTCTGTAATTTAAGTTAATATTTGGTTTATCTCTTAGTCTGAGTAGCTCGAATGAGTCTCTGATCTTTTGGACAAGTGTACTCAATAAATTTGTATCTGTAAAGCTGAGATCCATATCCATGACTCAATAAACTTGTTGACTAGTCAGCCAATGACTAGAAAGCCAATCTGATAACTTTGCATCATGATAGGCAAAAATCTGAATTCAATTTGGAATCTTAAAAACAAATGATTGAGTTTATTCATAAGAGATACGAAAAATTGTGCTCTATATGTGTAATAAGAATTGTAATGCATTCCGCTCTCATATATAAATAAAAAACAAAAATAAATAAGAACTATTTTCTCAAAGTTCAAAAAAATGATAAAAGGCTACAATATTTCAGTTTCATGTTTGAAGAAATTGAAAGGTTTGGAACATTTGAAGGAAAGATGGTAAGCCTGAGTGATGATGAATTTACAATTGAAATACTTTGAGAATAACAGGATTCATTTTTAAAGAAATTATAAGCCTCTAACAGCAAGTAAACTAGCTTAGTTAACAACCAAAAAAGTTGGGGGCAGATATTATACAGTAATCTAAACCCTTTGTAGTAGTAAAAATTAACATTTTAAAAAACATTCAAATGGTGCTCTTTAATCCAATCTTAAAATTAAGAATCTAAGACCCTTAGGTTAAACAATTATGTCAAGGTAGTCAGTAGTACAGTCAGATTTTATGTTCCTGTCTTTTGTCCTCCTTGCTCTGCCTAATTCAATTGATTTGGAAAATCTCAGGACTTCCAAGTCTCTCAGGAACTAAATATGCAGAGGTAGCTTTCTTGAAACAGAATGGGGATTACATATTCAGCTAACTGGGCTAGCAAAATATAAAACTAATCATGTCATGGCTTTAGAGACTTATTTTTGTAGTTAGGAATGGGATGATAATGTGTTAGACTGAAATATGAACTGGCTGTGGTGACTTATTCTGGCTCAAATAACTATGAGGCTTTGGACACCCTTTCAATGTATATGAACTCAAGTTTCTTCTTTTGTAAAGTGAAGGAAGTTGCTTACGTAAAATTCCTTCTAATGCCAAAAATTCTGTGATAGAAATGTTTTCCACTCGTTAAGTACACTTACCTTTAGAATTTACCTTCAAAGTACACATTTAATAAGGATTTAAATTGATGTTGGTAGAAAAAAGATTTTGCATTGGTTAATTGCCTTTACTTGTTACCAGAAAAGTATAAGAGATTCTGATGAATCTCTTATTATGAAGCATTTTTTGACAAATTAACTTTTCCATATTGAAATGAGATAGGAAATTAATGACAACTTTAAGAGCTGAAGATCTTAGGAGCTATAATGTAACTTAGGCATTTTACACAGGACAGGGCATCAAGCAGGGCACAGTGGCCCATGCCTATAATCTCAGCAATTTAGGATGCTAAAACAGGAGGATGGCAAGTTTGAGGTCAGCCTTGGCAACTTAGAAAGACCCTTTCTCAAAATTAAAAGAACTAGGAATGTAGCTTAGTGATAGAGTGCCCCTGGTTCAATCCCAAGTGCCAAAAACAAACAAAAGATACAATAATAGGGACATGGCAATTAACTTTCTATATTTTTATACAATATCATTTACTGAGCTCCTGTTAAATCCCAGGCACTGTATTGGTTGATTAAAAGGAAAAGATGAACAAGACATAATCCTGTGCCTCAAAGAGCCCACCATTTGGTGAGAGAGATATCTGGGTAAATCAATAATTGCAATGTAGTAAATTAATAATTGCAAGTAAGTGCTATAATAGAAATATGAAAGCTTGGAGCAATGATTCTCAAATATGGCTCACCCTAGAATTTCCTGGGAAGATTTTCTAAAAGACAGATGTTTTTGTAATGATTTAAATGACCTGGGGAGGTATACCCAGTGAAATGCTCTTTTTCAGAGCTCTCAAGGGAATGATAATCCACAGCTAGGATTGAGAATGACCAGGATAGAAGGGCACTAAACTCAGCCCTTAAGAAAAATAGGCAATGATCAATAAAACAAGAAGAGAAGAATCTTTAAGCTTTGTGCATGAAGATAATAAAACTTGTGGTATATCAAAGAAACGAATAGTTCTGTAGAGCTCAATATAGGATGTATGAAGGAAGTGAATGATAAGTCTGGAGAGGTAGGCAGGAGACAGAGCATTTATGGTCTGTGAAGGAATCCACAAAAACCCAATAAGGAAGTTAACATGATCTCATTTTTCTTTTAGTCAGAAAAGATAGCTTCAAAGGTACTGTGAGAGATGGACTAGAGGAATAGGAAGCAGGGAAACCAATTAAGAGGATATGGTAATCCAGGAAGGAAAGAGGGCCTGAACTGAAACAATGGTACTTGGAAGGTGGAAGATATTTGGCACATAGCAAGCAGGCAGAATCAACAAGGCAACTGGATGTGGTTGGTGAAAGAGTAAAATCAGTCTGAGGAATGTAAGTTTCTTTATTTTGTACCTATTACTCACTTGCCATTAGTGGATCTACCCAGAAGTAAATACCTCAGAAATAGACAACTCCTTTTTATGAATTTGAACTACATACAATGTGGTTTAAACCTAGAAATTTCAAATCCAAGAATGATGAAAATAATCAGAGACTGTTTACAATCCCTAAATGACTGAATTCCTGACATGCTTAAACTAAGCATCTAACAATTCTACCTAGATTGGTGGGAGGAGAAAGGGAAAACAGCAGTAAAACAAAGGTTTGAGAGATTTTAATTAACACAAATGGTTGTGCCTAGTCTTTAAATCTGTCCAAAGCAAATGGAGTGAAAGCCTTTTAATCCTTCAGAGCTTCCTTTGGCAGTGACCTCAGAAATAAGAGCCTCCCTCCTGCATCATCAGACTGATTTCCTTTGGCTCCTTGTTGTGCATTGTAGGTCTTTGATCCCAGAATTCTCTAAAATAGGAGGAAAAAAAGAGAGAGAGAAAGACAGCTAAAATATTGAGGACCCTGGTACTCATTTTGTGAATCTCCTTAAAAAAATAATAAATTAGAATGTATGCTAACAAATGCATTAAAAAGGCTGGGAATGTTGCTCAGTAGTAGAGAGCACTTGTCTAGCATGCATGAGGTCCTGGGTTCAGTTCCCAACACTACAAAAATAAACCAACAAACAAATAAACAAATGCATTACAAATATTTACCCCTTCTATCACTCCAATGTCTTAAATAGGGAATTTTAAAAAGAAAATAATTCTCACCACATTGAGTTCATTTCTGCCAGTAGTTGCTCTTCCCATAGTTGTAGTGCCCTTAGAACCTAGATTTTGAGTTGTAAGGCTATTAACATTCATCACAATATCATATAATTTTATTACTATAGGACTAATAGATATTAGTATTGTTATGAATTTTATAATTATTATTTCATAAAATAATTTCACCAAACAATATTTTAACTTTGGAGCAGTGGACCTCTTGTTTTCTGCCCACAGTGGGCAGCAACAGACAGAGGGATCATTTGAGAATGACTTGCAAGTTAAGCATCTTTGTAAATCTGCAAAATGTACTCTAATACAATATTTACATGAAGTGGAAAGATAAAACATTTACACATGTACATGTACTTGGATAACCCAGGCAGAGATTCCACAAAAATGGCCAACTGTGAATAGTAGAGAATGAACAAAAGATAAAAGTAGGGTGGGGGAAGAGAAAGAGGAGGCAAGGAGAATGACAGGCATAGGTTGAGGGGAAGGGAAGCAATAAAAGGGGGAAAGAGGAGAATTATAGGGGGCTGTATATAGGCGCCATGGTGAACTTGCCCTGGATTAGAGTTGCCAGACTAAAATATAAGACACCCAGTTTAATTTGTATTTCAATAAACACCAAAAATGTTTAGTATAAAAATGCCCCATGCAATATTTGGGACATACCGATACTACAAATTATTTATCTGAAATTCAAATTTAACTGGGTATCCTCTTTTCATTTACCAAGTATGATGGTCACTCTGTCCTAGATATCCTGCTGCTCCCCTGAGGGTGTGATGCAAATAAGGTGAATCTATTTTCATCTATTATGATAACCATACATTAATAAAGGTACAGTTTAATGGTTTTAATTTTCAAAATTTATATTTAGGGGAAAAAAAGGATTTTTATTCTCCCCTTGGACTTCTGTGAGGTTTTGTAGGAAACAAAAGAATGACCTTAGCTTGGAAATTAGCTGCATAACCTACTAATATTATAAACCTAACTCTGACATTCAAAAGGTTAAGGTAGCCTCAAAACTTTAAAAAACTATACTTGAGAGCAATACTATTTATCAAGGATCAAGATTTGAGCTAGCGATAGTTTTCCATCCCAGCCTTTCAGCAATTTAGCTCAACACTACTATTTTCCCTTCAGCAGCACCTGTCGAAGTGTATTTCAGCCATCAGGTAGAGTAACACTGAAGCAAACTAAAGGTTAAAGGCAGGAGGAATGACTTGCTTTTGGAACAGAAGGTTATAGAGAAAATAAGGGCTCAAGGGTGTTCATTTCCCATCTCAACAGGCTTTCATTTGAATTATAAGTGTAGGAGAATATCCACATCCAACCTTCAGGTTCTTCTTGAAGGAGAACCTTCTGTCTCAAAGATCCAAAGAAAATGCTAAGAGTTGGGGGCAGGTGAGAGAAAAGCCAGACTGTCAAAATCAAATATATTATCACAAGTTATATTATTATTGAAGATAAATCTCTTCCTTAAACACCAGCAGTGTGATGAGAAATTTAGCTGAATTTAGAGACTGCTTAATGTATGCACTTTAGAGGTGACTTCCAAAGAACACAAACTGCTTTCTTGACACCACAAAGGCCAGGAAGGGTCTGTCATGCACCCTGTGTCAAATTATAATTTTTTTATTGGCTGGGGAAGCAAATTCCTTCAAAAGTGAGCTGTCTCTGGAAAAGTCAAAAGGAAAGCCTTCACCCTAGATATAAGTAACAGAAAAATATTTTTCTCTTTTAGAAAACTAGATGATAATAGCATACTAACAATAAGATAGCCAATGGTAATGGTACATCCCGGGCCTCAAGGAAATTCCTTAGTAGAGATTGCTTGAAGTGTACATAAGTCAGTAATATTTGCCAACCAAATAGATCACTCCACTAAAACTCAGCCAACCAGCTCATCAGACAGAGGGAGGAGGGACTATTGACCAAGAGCAGTGGTGTAAAACCTTTTTCTATTCAGAAAGGCCTAGAACAGAAGGGCCTGTACCCTGATTTCTCTGGGAGGTATGACCAAAATTGCACTCCAACCTGTCTCTAATACAGGTTTATGAAATTCAGCTCATTTGAAAGCATAGGGAATGGGACATCATCCAAGAGCACTATCAAGTACTTAAACTTTAAATAGTCCTTGTACAATTGCCCATCCCGTGTTTTACTTCAGTATCCTAATTGCCTGATTTACTGTGGTGGAGAGAAACAAATTAGACAAGAATTGTGGAAGAAGTAAATAGACTTTTTTTTTTAATGGAAAGAACTGAAGATCAGAGAGAATAATGATAAGTAAGCGTTGCACAACAGAATACTGAGTTTAATTTAGTTTAATCAAGGCTGCGATTATTCATCTTGGTGCCACAGAGCATGACACAAAACATCAATAGGTTGTTTTCCTTTTTTTCATTATATATAAAATGAAAAAAAGGAATATATATATATATATATATATATATATATATATATATATATATATATATGAGACACATTTTGTCCTAAGAGTAATAGAAAGCCAGGGCCTTCCACAACTTTTCCTGTTTCCTGAATAACCACTATTTGTGGTGACTTGAAGCCTAGATGTGGTTGGTGCCACCTACTGGGAATAATTTTAAATTACAAATACCTCATTCCATTTTGTAACCATATTTTCTTTACCACAGAAAAATTAACCTTAGGGAATATGATTCCTCATTGGAAGGATGGTACATTAAACAATTGTTAAGTTTGGATTCAAATCAGTGTTTTAGGGATGGAAGAGGCATGAAAAATCACACATTTTAACACATAGTCCAGGAACTAAACTTTTCTCTAAGTTTGTTTTTGTTCTAGAATTCCTATTCCATAGAGTAATTTGTAAGGGTTACACGAAAATGAGGATTTTTCAACCTGGTCTATAAAATGTCATGGTTGTTTTAGGAAAGGAAAAAAGAAAAAAAAAAAGAAAGCTAAATGACTTGCCCAGGTCTTGTAGCTAGTAGATTTGAATAAGGCCTACAACTCATGTATGAGACTCTAAATCAGTACTTTTTCCATTAAATTACAACTTTTCAAAATCTGATGGTGAGATGATTTGAGGTAGCAATTTGGATAAATTTAGGAGGTGTTGGAACACGGCATTAAATACTAAAAATCACAGTGAGAAAATTGTTCCCTTTACATTGCTTTTAACTTGATAGCATGAAGAAGAAAGTTCCAAGTTGGTGCTGGTTTACTTTAAAATTCTCTATGTCATGCTAATTTTACTTTCTAATAAGGATAAAGTAGATCTCAGCTTTGAACATCTTGCTAGAACATTAAAATTTTGGGCTGGCTGCAGTGGTGCCCACCTATAATCCTAGCAGGAGACTGAGGCAGAAGAATCACTAAGGCCAGTGTCAGCAACTTAGCAAGGTCCTAAGTAACTTAGTGAGACCTTGTCCCATAACAAAAAATAAAAAGTGCTAGGGATGTAACTTTGTGATAAATTGCCCAGGTTAAATCCACTCCCAGGACCCACCCACTCCCCCCAATTTTTTTTCCTTAAGTGTACCTTCTATTATGGAAAACTATATTAGTTTTTCATTTAAAATAGTAATATACATTTAGGTTTCAAGGAATGCATTTATGAAAAAAATAAATCAGTGTAAATAGCAAAAATTGTGGAAAACACCACCACTAACTACTTCCCTATTATAGCACTGTTTATAATAAGGTCTTAATAAGGTTACTTTAACAATTCTTCCATGATGATAAATAATTTTTTTTTTGAATCAGGGATGAATCCAGGGGCACTTAGCCACTGAGTCACATCCCCAGCACACACCTTCCCCTTTTTTCAAAATTTTGAGACAGGGTCTTGCTAAATTGCTGGGGCCAGCTTTGAACTTATGATCCTCCTGCCTCAGCCTCCCAAGGAAGCTTGCGCCATCACGCTCAGCCTAATATTTCTTTTTAATAATCAAACACTAGAGGCTATAATTATAAATCAACATAACTAAAATCGAGAACTCTGTTAGATTTCAGATCCACTAGGGCTCTAATAAACCCAAAGATTTTATGTGTATTAGAAAATAAAACAGGAATATAATCAGTACTCGGTGAATGTAGAATCAGTAAAACACAGGACCAGTGGGTCATTCAGGCTGGGGCTACGTTAGTTTGTAGTAACCTAGCAGTATAGTACCCTATCTCTTAATTTTCCAGGAGTATAGGAGAAGAAAGAGGAAATATGTTGATCTGTAGGCAATTCTAGTTCAAATTGATTCTATGTTCTGTGGGCAAGGGGGAAATAAAACCCCACTGAGACAATTAAGTTGAATGGAATTCTTCACTACTTAACTAATCTGGGCTTGACTTGAATCTGGAAAGACATTTGAATCCTTGGCTCTGTGAATCACTTGAGATGACCTTTGGCTAATTTTCAATGAGGTAAACAGGGGGCTGTCTGTCTTCCTCATAACTCTCCTCTGTCTTTTTTTTTTTTTTTTTGTATCTTAGTAACTATATATTGCTTCTGGTTGCATTCCAGGTTCTTTCTTTCCAGCTTTCAGCTGTCAAGTTCTTCTCAAGACATAAGTTGAAAGAAAAGTATGTGTGGAACATTACCTGGAGTATAGGTAGTCCATCTATTCAGTTTTCTAGATTTTCTAAATTTTAACCAATGGATCAAGATAGAATGCTATGTGCCTGTACCAAATCATCTTAAGTTGATCTATCCTTTTTAAAAATTTCAGATTAATAATTTTTTATTATATTATGCTGAGGAACAGGTGATAAAAAACCTACGAATTTTAGATTTTTTAAATCATTTAAAAATATCATTGAAGATATCGATATTATTAGATATATAGGGTCCTGTCTTCATTACAATGATGAAATTTCTCACAGGTCTGAGTATCAAGAAAAGCTATGCTTCTCCTGAGCAATTGGTTTGCTGTTATTTTGTGGAAGCTACAAGTTCATTTTTTGTTTTGTTTTGCAAGGAATTTGGAATCAAATTTATAGCCTACCACTACCAACTACATAGTACTTCCATCATTATTTTCATTTATTTACCTAGTTTCAACTAATTTTCTCTTGCCTTTGAGTTATTCATCTAATCTAATTTATTATATGTGTTGTGTGTGACTTTTATAAGCCTTTTGAGCCTTTTATGGAATAAAACTGAGAAGAAATTAGAGACCTACATACTTACACAGATAGAAAATTGTCATTCCTTGGTTATGATTTCCCATTGTGTGTCCTTTTTAAAACTGCAGTTTTAAGTTCATATATACTTGAAAATGTATGAATTCTTTCCCTGGACCTCAGCATCATTCTTTTATTCTATTTTTTATGGAAAACTATATGATTTCCTGTAACAATGCCATAAATTACTTAGAGAAAAATCATTGAAACTCCCAGAGGAACTTCTGGATAAGTGAAACTCAACAACAGTTGTCAGATGTCTATCTCCTTGGCCTTCTGCTCTGAAATAAGAGAGTCTATTTCCTTTACATTCATGAAATCAAACCATTCTGATTTCTAGGTAAGGGGAAAAGATAGAAAACTAATATTTTATTGCATGCTATGTTATCAGCATATATTAAGAACATGACATATTACTTAATCTGTACAAAGAAAACAGTTTCCTCCAGAGAGAATATTTACCTTGGTACAAGAGCTTCTGAATAATACTAATAATGATGATATTGAAATAATTTATTATTATACCACTAATATTTAACTTACCATGTAAACAATGTTTTTCATTTTATAAGTAATGGGATCTCGATGTCAACAACAACAACAAAAATCCTCCAAATGTGTAACTATATGATACTTTACCTACCTTGGAACCCTGGAAGATTTAAAAATGTTTGCTTTGGTGCAAAATTCTGTTGTAAGTACAGTGATAATTTCAATTCATTGGCCTTCTGGTAGTTCTTCAAGGCTTCAATTCTCAGCTCAATCACTTTACCATGGAAGTCATTCTGAAAGAGGACATTTTTTCAAAACTACTCATACAATATTGATTTCTCTAAATCTATGGTTATCTGAATATTCTTCACCCAGAAATTAAAAAATAATATCCTCATGCTCAGTCTTTTAAAGTTGGGCAGATAGTACTTGTCCTCCTCCCCCCCCCATTTTAAATAGAACAAAATCAAGAATTTACGATGAAATACTATTTATTACAAGTTATTCAAGGTGAAGACAGAGATAGGTTACTTCAGCCATCTCTCCAGGATACATTCCTTTAGCAGGACAATTGGTAACCCAGGATGAAGGAATGGGTCTTTAATAATATAAAGCTATAAAAGCCCTTATATTGTATAAATGAAATTGCATCCCATGTCCAGACATTGAAGACCTTGGTACCTGAAGAATGTTGGCTTGTTCCTGATACTTGACCCATTCCATTTTCCTCTGTTGCTTTTCCTGGTGGAAGAAAGAGCCTCTGGGTGACAAAGTAAATTGAGATCAAAAATCAGTTTTCTCAATATGCTGTAACAACCTTATAGCAAAATTACGGTGTCATAGATTCACTATTCATTTGGTTTCAACTGTATAGTCCTCTTACTTGGCCTTCCCTGTATAATCCACTCTCTAAAATCTAAAAGATAAATGAATAGGCCATTTTTTGTGAACGAGTCAGTTACGAGATGATGATATACAAATATAATACTCTAAATGCATTCTCTAAGACAAACTAATAAGTGTTCAGACATCAAATAGCTATTCTAGAGTTGTCATTGTTGGTATAGCTTTTCTCACTTTGTCCTGGATAACATGATTTCCCACAAATTTGTCATGTCACTCCAACTCAAATATAATATCCACAAGAAGTGGATTGCTTATAAAAATTTGCATTGGTTCAGGAGTACACCATAGCTTTGGCAGATAACTGCTACATTAAAGATACCTAATTTATCAGCTCCAAAAACTACTATCATTCACAATGGTTGTACTACCTTCCTTATCTCCTTTACTTTCTCTGCAAATGATGTCTCCAGTTCACTCTTTTTTTTAAGAGAGAGAGAGAGAAGAGAGAGAATTTTTTAATATTTATTTTTCAGTTTTCAGTGGACACAACATCTTTATTTTATTTTTATATGGTGCTGAGGATCAAACCCAGCACCCCGTGCATGGCAGGCGAGGGCGTTACCGCTTGAGCCACATCCCCAGCCCCTCCATTTCACTCTTGATCTTCCTAGGTGATGAGGGGAATTTGGGAGCCTGGGATGAAAGAAGAGAACTAAAGAAATAGGAGGTCCCAGGAAAAAGTGCAATATCTTGTAGTCCATAAGATCTACTATACTCTAAAAGCCCAGATCCTACCTATCTGCCTACCCAAACCAGACCTGATTAGTAACAGGTTATTTCCAGCTATGTGGCACCAACAATCTTATAATTCCATCCACTTGCCTTTCCATCATGTAAATCTGCCCTGGTTTTTATCTGTGGTGTCTTTTGTTGATCATGGAGTTCTTCTGTCTCTAATGTCTGTGGAGAGACATTGTGGCAGAGCTTCAAATTAGCAGGAATTAATGAGGGAAGTGGAAAACCAATATGAATCAAGGCTTTTGGTTCCTGCCAGTCTGCAACTTCTCAGGGCCCAACTTGGAAACTGCACTACCTACCAAAGGTGATTCATAAGATAATGAGTCTTTCCCTTTGGTCCCTGAGTGTAATATATATATTTATGAATGAATAAAATTATATATATATATGTATATATATATATATTTATACATGTATATATGTATATATAAATTTTTACATATGTGTGTATGTATCATATATGTATATATTTAATATAAATTTATATATTTCATATAATATATTTTATATAATATCATTTATATCATAAATTACACACACATACACACACACACACACACACATACACGCACACATTTTTGGTACTGTGGATTGAACCCAGGAGCACTTTGCCACTGAGCCACATCTCCAGCTCTTTTTATTTTTTATTTTGAGACAGGGTCTTACTAAATTGCTAAGGCTGGCCTAGAACTTGCAGTCCTCCTGCCTCAGCCTCCGGAGTTGCTGGAATCACAGGCATGTGCCACCACACCCAGCCCAAGTATACCTTATAATTAAAAAGATACTAAATTCAACCCTTATTATGTGCCAACAGCTACTAGAACCTACTTACTACATTACTGTCACTAGTACATTACAATCATTCTTACTTAATCCACACAGCTCTTTGGGTACTGAATTTTATTTTCATTTTCATGATGAGAAAATTGAGACTTGGAGAGGTTAAATAATTTATTTAGGGTCACACAGCTAGGAAAGTTCAAAGCTGCTATTTGAAACATATTTATGTTCAAGCCTGTGTTCTTAGCCACTAGGCATGCTGCTTGTCTCCATTTCTCCCAAACTATAGATAGAGAAAGTTGATCACAAACTAAGGTGTATAGACATATGCTATAAAAAGTACTTTGGTAGCTCTAGAGAAGCTGGATTTCCATAGAATAATTGTGCTGGCACATATCTATCACAAAGACTCAAGAACTTAGAAACTAGAACTTCTCATAATTTATAGAAGTGATTTGTAACTGCTGCTGAGAAGTAGGAGCAGATCTTACTTCAAGATTCAGGGCTTAGAGTTATCCTGATTATTTGTGGAAAGGCGAGATGAAAAAAAGCAGTCAGCTCACACCACACACCTGTTTATGTCACAAGACTATCCACTCTTCCAGTTGCAGTGCTAATCTGTGAAATAACACTTTGGTTCCAAGGGCTAGTTCACAAATGTATTTCCCCTCCTGGTTTTCCAGGAAAAGGTCCTAATATTATTATCTTAAATAATGCATGATTATTGCAAAATCATATGGGCATTAGAATTAGGTATTCCTTTGTTCATTAATTCAACTTATATTTATTGATTCTCTTCTATTGTTCCAAGCATTGTGATATGTGTTAGGGATTTGGAAAATGCAATCAAGATACTGAAGGAGGTTTTATCCCAGAATGGGGTAAAGGGACAAGAAAGGAATAATAATAATAATACAATAAAAAGTAATAAGTTAATATTATGAAAAGTGCTACTGAAGACATGAACAGGAGGGTGCTCTTCTTTAGATGGAATAAACATGGAGGGCTTTTCTAAAGAGGTAATATTTAAACTGAGATCTGAAGAATGAGGATAAGCCAATCATAATAGCATTACAGACAGGGAGTAAAGCATGAACAAAGGCCAGAGATAGGAAAAGACCGTCACAAGGAGAAACCACAAGTCACCTGTAGGGTGATTGCATAGAAAGTATGGGGAAGACTTCTATGAAAGGAGACCAAGAGAGGTAGACACGAGCTACATTATGCCACAATAAGCAGGCTATAAAGGATTTTCATAAGAGTGACATGCTTTGACTGTTTTGAAAAGATCGCTTTGGCTGCTATACCAAAAAAAAAAAAAAAAAAAAAAGGGGGGGGGGGTGTTGAAATAATGCAAGGATGGAAGCAGAGCATACAAAAATGAGAATGGGGCCAGAGGAATTGGGGATTCTTTGCATTATGAACTGTAGGACAATACTTTCAAGAGATCCTTAGAGGCACACCTTGTTCCATAGCAACTCCATTTCCTTCCAAAGCATCTTGTTTTTCCTTTCCTGTTGGAGGGGAGGAACCAAACAAACAGAGACATGTGTTTGTCTAGTCATTAAATTGAGGTTTGAAGAAATTACTAAGCTAATGGTGGAAAAGGGATCAGGGACATAGTAAACCACAGAGAAGGCAGTAAATGGACCTAGCCCCAAATCCAGAAACATGAGAGATAAGTTTGATGATGGTGATGATGACAATGGTTAAAAAATGTTATTATTTCAAGTAATAACTTTAATTATGATATTATGAGCTGGTATTAACAGAAATAAGTTCCTAATACTTAAGATGTTCTCATCATAAGACAATTTCTCTGGGGCTTAGACCACTAATTTCTAATATTTAAGATACTTTTACATTGTTGATTTAATTTTAAAAGATTTTTTTTCTAAGACTCTTAGAGCAAATTATTTCTTTTCTTTTACTTTAATATGTATATTCTGTTCTTTAGATATATGAATGGTTAATGCGCTTATATCCATTAATGCATACATGAAAAGCTATTGAAAAGTCAAAGAAATAGAATTTTGCTAGCTAGTCTTTGTCCTTCCCAATAAACCATCTGACTCTCTTTGAATCACCTTGGACTTTCTAGATCAAAGAGATCAGAGTATTGAAGCATCAGATGCTGGAGATGAGCACTGTGTGTTTACTTCCACATCTGACAACAGCAGTGGAACTGAGCCCTGTTTAGAAAGCTGTTCCCCAGAGTACCCACCAGCCTCTTACCAGGTTCTGTTTCATCTCCTCTGCTTCTTTAATGAGGTCCATGACGGAGGATTCATCACATCCTTTCCCTGCCATGATTTGCCTCATGATCTGCAAACTAGAAGGAGAATAGACATCATAAAACATGCAGACCTTCCTAAAAGATAATATTAGTATTCTGCAACCAGCCAGAAAGTGCTCTACCACAGAAGTAATAAGGGGGCTGGAATCTTATGGGTTTCAGAAGTCCTTTGGGACATGGAAAGTCTCTGTAACTGGGACTATTCTATCCCTAATTTACATTTGCCATAGCTGTGTTCTCAGTAATGAGTTCTGTGCTCTTCAGTGCTCAAAACTTTGGTCTTCAATAGCCAGCAAGATTATTCTCTGTCACCTCAGAAAAATGTTTTGGTGTTATATTTCAGGGAGGAAGAAGCAGTTCTGCCCCTGTAAAGGAGGAGGTTTAAAAACCTGATGTCTTCAGGATAAAATTCCAGAGTTATTCCTTATCCCTTCTCTGTCTACCTCCTCCTACTCCTTGAGTTTCCAAATAAAGACATTTGACTTGTTGGGAATCCATATATCCTTGGTGGCCCCCCAAAGAATGCAAGCCATCAAGAAATTCCTAACAAAATCTGAATCAATATCAAGTCTCCACACTGTGAGAGAAGATGTTTTTTGAAGGCATTGATTATATTTCTGTTCCTTGCCCTTCTTCCTCCTCAGGTCTAAGCCTTTGTTTCCGTTGCCCTGAGAGAAGTCTGGTGTTGTAAGTAACTCGTAGAAGCAGCTGGTGCTTGACCACAATTTTTTTGTCTATTTTTTTTTTAGTTGTAGATGGACACAATACCTTTATTTTGTTTATTTTTTTTATATTATTTTGTGGTGCTAAGGATCGAACCCAGTGCCTCACACATGTTAGGTGAGCACTCCACCTTAGAGCCACAACCCCAGCCCTTTTATCTGTTATTTGTTTTCCAAAAGTCTAGGTTCCTCAAGAGGCTTATGAAGAGGGTGTATGAAGATAGATCAATTGACATGAGATTTTCTAAGGCCAGAAAGGAAACAGAGTTTGTGGGTCCTAGGAACAGTGAATGTTGTAGCAAAAAATTATGGTTTCCTCATATGTTTACAGAGGCAGAATCCTAATCCGAAGGGCTCTTAGGCTCAGAAAAGATCACTACTCCACTGCTTGAATAGAAAAAGCAGAATATTTTTTTCTTAAAATGAGTTTATAAACATGAACAAGGAAGCTATGAGTCTAAACATGATAGACTGAAGCTGTTGAATTCTGTTACCTGTTCCTTGAGTAGGCATTTTATAGAGGAAGAGTAACAACTGTAGCCTCATGAGATGAGAGTTGATTTAATTTTTTATTTAATTTTACCAAAAAATTAAGGATTCATCTTCACCCCTTTGTGATTACATATTCTTTACATTTTACTAGACCTGTTTGTCCAAATTTGAAAACAAAAACAAAGCAATGTAAATACTTATTGCTAATGTTATGGAGATTAAATTCTCCAACCTGAGTAGGGAGCCCTTACCTTTTTTGTTTTTCCTCCAAGTTAGACATTAACTTCTGGAATAAGAGGTTGTTCTTATTTTCTAGAGGTTTTAACATATCTAAAAGTTCCTGCTTCCTCAGCTTTAAGTCCTCATTCAATTCCTTCAAGTAGTTGTCATCTATTTTAGAACTTCTGTGGGAAGAGACATCAAATAATATTTGTCTTTAGCCTGGGTTAATCAGACTCTCCTTTCCCTCCTGGGTAGTTGTCATTTGGCTTTTTCCAAACACTCACCGTTTTGAGGACAAGTAAGAACCTGAGTAATTTGCACCACTTGTCATCTTGAAGGGAAACTTCTACTTTAATAATAAAGAGGCCTTCTTGAAAATATGTGCCTTCTTTTCCCATCCAGTTAAGACATCTTTTGGGGGCTGCTGTTCTTGAAACTCCTGTTGCATTGGACTGATTTTAGTTACAGTTTGAGGTCACAATAGCCCTAAGACCACAAAATCAAGAGGTCTTTTAAGTAGCACCAATGGTAGCTTGTTGACCAAAAAACTTAACTACATCAGATCAATTTTTGTCTTTAGCTTTAGACAAACACCAAAAATTTTATTCTGAAGTAGGGTAGGATCAAAATCTATCTACATTATGGAATTTCTACTGTGTTAGAAAATAATGACCTATCAAAAATAACTCATCAACATTAAGGCAACAAACCTCTATGAAATTCCTATCTATACCAAGTGCTGGATTCTTTGAGAATGGAAAAGATGAAATGGCACAGTCCCTACTTCCAGGGGGTTTAACAAAAGGAGGAGCCATTACTGTTTAAAAATAATAGAGGTCAAATTGGCAAATGAAGGGTATGAATATAAAAGTTATAGATGAGCCATTGTCATTATTTTCCAATCTTTAAAATCTGACATAATGTCAAGGTTAAAAAATATTGGACATGTAGCAAGAGGATATAATTTGTGAAAGATCCACACTGTCTGTCACTAGATCCTTCTATAGCCAGACTCTTTTTAGAAAGCTATAATTCTAGACTCACCTCTAGATTTTGATTCTGCCTCTATTTTCCTCTTTTTATTAGAACCACATTGTCTTCTGGACCCTAAGATCTTCTGTCTTCATCCTGTCATTTAGTGAGGGGAAGATAATAATCCAAGAGTTAAATATTTGTGTCTTCACGCCCTTTAAACACAGTTTTAGGGCAGTATTTTTCAGGGAATGTCTCCAATATAAATTAAATCATGTCAATTTCAAGTACTGACTGAGCATTTCCAGCCATTTTCTAGGGGTATTCTCCCAAGTAACTTTAACCTTTTATCTTTTGGAAAACCTTAAGGGCAGAATATTGTACTGGGAGAATACTAGATTGTTTGTCATAGCTTGGTTTAGATCCCAGCTTCACTATGAGCAGGGCTGCCTGTGAGCAAGTTACTAAATTCTCTGAGCCTCCGTTTTTACTTTATAAAAAGAAGACTGGTAGATAAGTTTGTTGTGAGCATGAAATGTGATATGTAAAATGCCTGGCTTATGTTAGGTATTTGCAGTTCATAAGTTTTTGTTTGACTTAGGTTTGTTTAATGACCCAATTAAGTGGCCAGATTAAAAAAAACTGATTAATCTGAAGCTAATGAAGCTTAAGCTTCAGAGCCCTTCATTTTCAAGATTGCTTCCAAAGATTCTGAACCTCATTTTTTTATTATAATCTTGTATCCTTTTGTGGAAAGACAAACTTCCCAGAACTATATATGGTTGGATTCCCACAAAATCTGGATCTGCCCTGGGTTACACAGGATAAACATCTCCTCTAAACATCCTCTACATCAAAGCTTCTTTTTAGGCAAATTCTATAAACACTTTTACTAAAGCATACATGTATCATGTGAAAGTTTCGTGTGATAACTAGTTTAGTATGATATTAAATTTAAAAACCATAACAAGCTAACCATAATTCCCATTGGTTTTCCTAGGAAATTTTTTTTCTATGAAAAATCTGGAATGAATGAAGGTGAGTAAACTCTCACAATAAAAAGAGATACTGGATGGACTAGTTATTAATAACATCTTAAATTGCACATGTTAGCAGGTAGTACTAAACAGCAGAGAACAAAAATGGCATTAATCACTAAAGCACAATTTCTTTAAATTCACTTGGTGACATTTTGCTGACACAACTGTGATAGAATTTAAAACATTTAATGGACAGGCAGCATCCCAACTCACCTTCCTTTCTGTCCTTGCTTTTGAATGACTCAAAGAGGAAGAACACTTACTATTCTGATGTGGTCTTTTCTGTAGCCAATCAGCAATGTTTATTTCCTAACATTCTAATGTCCATTTCTTCAACTTGGAATATGATTTCCAAGGAGAATATTTATCTTATGATAATGTATACAGAAGAGCTTTAAAACAAACAAACAAAACCCTAATGGTATTGAGAGGAGGGCAATTGATGCACATTTCTTCTGGGACAGAGAGAAAGGAGGCTGATTCTGTAGAAGACCATTAGAAGTGGGAGGGAAAGAAGCTGAACACTAATTTTTCCTGAAGAAGGAAGTTAAATCAACCATTGGTTAGGGAGGTATGGTAGAAAACCTTGGAAGAGTGATGACTTGGAGCAGCACCTGAGCAGTGGTAAAGGAAGTCAACTAGGCAAGAGTGAAAGGACTGCCATGTAGTGCTAAGGGTCAAGGTGAGTTTGAAAACTGAAGATTTGTCATGCCGTGAATCAGCAGTTACACAATTTTCTCCAGCAGTCTTTGGCAAACTAGCAATAGTATAGGGAATAGATGGTTGGTTGACTCTAGGCTGGGACTTGGCAGAATAAATAAGTTCAAGGGAGTCAGAGGGCTGAGAATGCTGGTGAGGATATCCATTAAGAGGTTGACCACGGCGTTCAGGCTGTGCAGGGAAGAAAATGAGAAGATAGATGGCTCAGAGAGAGGGAAACCAGAAAGGGAGCATGGTTTAAGAGTGTGAGGAAGGAAGAACAGAGATTATGGTCAGTCAACATGTTTCTTATGAAATAACCTGTGGAACTTCATCACTACTTGGATAAATTATAGTAGCAATTCATAATTTTTTTTCTGCAGCAAACTTTGTATCCTGTCACTGCATAATATTCACTGAAAATCATGTGGAACCTCAAAATAGGCCTTATAACAAGTTATTCACTGTGACCTCATCCAACATTATAGCATTTGGTTTTAGTATCTGTTAAAAAAAAGTGTGATTGCTCTATAATTAGAGAACTCAGAGCAATACCATTTTAGCGTTAGTTTTGCCAGCAGAAAATTAGATTAGTCTAATTAAGCCAGGTCTCCAAGAGTAGAGGCAATTATTTTCATATTAAAGTGAAGAGGGGTAGAGGGAGGAAGAAAGGCTCTAAGACTTTTTTATCCACTTCCCTCAGGTTTAATGTAGTAACAAAATTACAGAATACCTCATGAGGTTTCTGACCCACAACCAGTTCAACCCTTGAGGGGATTATAAGAATTCCATTTACTAAAATAAAAAGAAGCACTGGCAAAATCATAATATCAATAACTTGTCAGCTCTTAAAAATCACTCACATCTCCCTTTGGTATTTGTTATGACCATTTTGTTGGATCCTTCTCCTTAATCCTTTGTTATAACTGTCCATACTTGGTTTGTACACACATTTGGAGGGAACTCAGGTACTTGAGAAGATTGAGTAATGCATTTTCTTAAAGTATTCAGATAATTAGTACAATGGTCTTCAAACAGAGGTATGTGAACTTTCACAAAGACTTTTTAAGAAACATGGAAGCAAAGGTAGTTCTTAAAGAAACTTTTCCAGGATCCTCAATTTTTCACAAGTATTCTTTACTAAAAAGGGTCTACCTGAGAGTGCCCCTTGTCTCTTCTACCTCCCATTTCCCAATTGCTTTTGACTTACTTATTAAAATAATAAAATAGCTTTTAACTATCTGGAATCTTATTTAAGTGACTCCCTTTAGGGGTGTATAAAATCCTCAAGGACATTAAACTAACTGCAATTCAAAGTACTGGTGATGGGGTTAAAGAGAGTGAAGGATTGTTAATATTCTTTTATAGCTCCAGTGGTCTAATTCTTTGCTTTCAGCAAAATTGAAGGAAGACATCAAATTTTACTTTAAATTTATTAAATTAAATTGTTTAATAAATTATATATGAAATTTGTCTTATAATTGAGGAGTTTCAAAAATATGAGTGACACTGCTATGACAAAACATCTTCTATTCCCATCTACTAATTTTCTCAATGATTATTATATGTAATACAAAGAATATGAATAAAATAGATTCTGTAAGCCTGTCTTATTCTAGCAATAAGTAATCTATGAATACATAAACTAACTAGGGTAAAATAGTCTATCCATCAAATTAATAGAAGTATTTTCAAAAATATTGTTCTACTTAAAAATTGTTTATAAAATGTATATGACATATGTTTTGTTACTTGTGTACTACTAATAATTATAATATTGATATGATTCTGAAGAAATTTTAACACTTGGTCATAGAAAATAAAAAAATAAAATTTCAATGTATATGTACATCATTTTGCAGAGAAGTATGATAGAACCTGATACGAGCATTTAAGATTCATTGAATACTTATTAAAGTGATATGAACCAGGTGGTGGTGCACACCTGTAACCCAGAGGCTTGGGATGCTGAGGCAGGAGGATACCAAGTTCAAAGCCAGCCTCAGCAACTTAAAGACACCCTAAACAACTTAGCAAGACCCTGTCTCAACATAAAAAAAAAAGGGTTGGGCATGTGGCTCAATGGTTAAAATCTCTGGGTTCAATCCCTGGTACCAAAAAATTAATAAAGTAAAATAAAGTGATATGAAATATTTATTTGAAAATGTCAATATTAGAATATACCAGAAATTATATTTATTGTGCCCATTTAAAATTAGAATGAAAAATTTTAGGTGAGAACTTAAAACCATGTGAAATGGTACTCACCTTTTCAAAATTCTTTTAGAAAACACAAGCAAAATTTCTAGAGATCACTGCTCTAGGGCAGAGGTTCTCTGGCTCTAATGGGATTTAAAAATTACTTGGGGAATTTGTGAAACTGCAGATTTTCAGGCTCATGCCCCAGAGATTACTACTCTGTAGATCTGGAGAATGTGTGGTTTTAACAAGCAGTCCTTGGTGATTCTGTGTATGGGATCTGCATACCTGTCTTTGAGAAATACTGCTTCAAGATTTCTTCTCAGATCACAATGTATCACAATTATTTTTTGTTTTGTTTTGTTTTCTGGGCCATCTGTAGAACTGCCTCCTCTGAGTCATATTTGATGTAATACCTTCACCTTTCACTCAGGATGCCCTGAGAACCTTTTATGAACGAGAATGTAGCAGTTCCTGAATTTGTAAAGGAAATTATTCAAGACACGATTCCATGACAAACACCACCACCCCCATCACCACTGCTGCCCATATGGCCACACATCACACATTTATTTCAGAATAAGGTAGTAAAGAAAATGTTGCTTCTTTGGGAGAAATATTGGCATGTATTTTTCTTTGGGTACAAATCAGTAAACTAGTTTTGATTTTCTTTTCTTCTGATTTACTAAGGATCTCAAAAGCAATTCTGTGACTTTGTACTTTCGTTTCCTGATTTCTGCTTATGACCTAATCTAACTAATTTTTTTCATGGTCTTGATTTTTGTCAGTTTTTTATTCTTATTTTTTCCTGCTTTCATAAATCATCTAATCCTTTGCAGATAAGTAACAAATGAGCAAAAATTAAATTATCTCTGTATATATTTCTAAAATATATGGATATCATAGATTATAAACAAAACTCTTTTCTAGTTTAGTGTGTGTGTGTGTAGGGGGTATGTGTGGGTATTTGTAAAGAAAGTTTGCTTTGCTTGCAGAAGTAGAGAATGATTGATGGGAATTTTGTGTTGTATAAAGGCATATTGGGATTTCAAAGTGCCCAGTGGTAAAGGGAAATAGAAAAGACTAGATGGACTTGGAGCTGGGTGGCTGGATGCCCAGGCCTCAGTCTCATCATGGAACTCTAATACAAATGCAAATAGGAAAAGGAAGTGGAATCTCAATATGGAAAAATTCAACTAGTCAATAAGAGTTCAAAAAATTCACCTTAAAGGAAGCCTAGCTACTATAAGCTAGAAATTATGAAGGTATCAATGTTTCTCAAATATACCCTATGTCTTTTGAGAGTCCTTGAAAATAATGTTTGGTAGAAGGTAGGAGCTAGAAACATATTCAAGAATCATTTATTTGTTCTACATTTCTTGAATCCTATTGTATGTATCAGACTTGCCTAACTCTAAGATTATAAAGTCAAATGAGACAAGTAAGACAATTCTTGCTCTTAGGAATTTCCAAACTTAGATCAGAACCCTGAAAGGGCTAATCCTTTGTAAATGACAAAAGGTGACCCATCTAGGCAGTAAGGCCCATAGGTACCAAGAGGAGGGGAGGAGGGAAGTCCCAATTTGCCCCTTTCGTGAGAGTGTCTTTATCAGGAAACCACCAAACAATGTGCAGATTAGGCACCTTAAATGTGCCAGTTGGCAAGTGGAGGTGCTAAGTACAAAGGTGGAATCCAGGTATGGTGAGGGTTGTGCAGCATTAGAAGGCAGCAGAGGCCCTGTTTTGCAATGGGATGTGAGAATGGGGAATCAGGTACAGCTGAAAACTCTGTGTGTGGGGCGGGGACAACTGACTTCCTATCCTAACTTTTAAATGCTCTGTGGACCAAATGTGTATTTGTGGGCTGCATTTGGCCTGCAGTGTGCCATTTTGGAAACTGAGTACTGTTAAAGGGAGCTGCTTCAGAAAATACTCTGAATTCAAATCAAAGAGAGCTTTAATTACCTGGCCAGTACAAAATCAACTATTTTTTTTTTCTGTGCTAAGCTTTTTTTTTTTTTTTTTTTTAAATTTTTTATTGTTGGCTGTTCAAAACATTACATAGTTCTTGATATATCATATTTCACAATTTGATTCAAGTGGGTTATGAGCTCCCATTTTTACCCCATATACAGATTGCAGAATCACATCAGTTACACATCCATTGATTTACATATTGCCATACTCATGTCTGTTGTGTTCTTTTTTCATTGAAATGCTAATTTTAAAAAAAGACTTTGAAATCCATATAATTTAAGCAATGTTTTGCTTATATTATATGAAATGCCAATTTGATCCAATTCTTAATTAGATTTCAAATAAGTGTGTTTGATAATAAATGACAGAGGTAAACCTTTCAAAATAAAATGAAATCCTAAAGTAACAGATATTTCTTGATACCTATTGTCAGGCATTATGTGACCATAGGAAAGTATTAAACAGATAAAATGTAAACTCAGTCAGAGCTTGGGGATATGTAATGTATCTCAAATCAGACAATCTAATCATATTGCATGGACAACCAAAAATAGGCTCAATAGTCTAAATTGAGCAAAGAATTCTCTAGATCTGCTTTAGCTCTTCCTATATGCTCCCATGCTGCCTCAACTGAAATGATTGGATAACCTAAAGTATTCCACTGCTGCAATTTTCTTAATTTAGTAATAACCATCTATAATTTAAAAATAAAAATAAATATCCAATTATGTACTCCCATCCTCTACACTGTTTCAACGATCAAAGGCTAAAAGTAAGAGATGACATTTATCATATTATTAAGACTTTCTTCTGTACAGCAGTATTTTTCTGGGATTTTTGCATTTGCATTTGCAAATAAATAATTAGATGAGTATAAATGATAATTAAGAATACAGAGAAGCAGAGTCAGAGCAGGGATTTTTTTTAAAAAAAACTATGTAGTCCTGGTAAATTTGAGAATCTTTTAGATTTATAAATTGCTCTTCTCATGCCCCCCAATTTTTTAAATTCAGAGACCTGTTTAATATACTAAGTCATACTCCTTTCTATCCAATTTTAATTTTGGTGTATTTTAGGAAACTTTCTGAATGTTACAAAATAAACTATCAAATAAAACATTATTTATGAACTACAGAGCTATTTTAAATAAATGAAATTTTAATATTTGGGTATATGTAGTATAAATTAATCTATAAGCAACATTTACTAATAAATAAAATGAAGAATATTATATAGTAACATATCATGATAATAAAAGATATGAATTAGGACAATAACCCAACTTTTTAAACTCATTATAAACTATTCACTCTTGTGTCCAAATGCTCATAAAGCTTGATTTAAAGAGTTCATATTAATTAAAATTTCTTTGGAAGTTAAGTTATGATATGAATCAACATTTAAAAATATGACTGTTCTCAGGCCATTAAAAAGTATAAAAAGATTACATGTATTAATCTGGAAAGTCCCTATAAAGCCACTCTTGGACATGTGCTCATGATGAAGGGGAGAGAGATAACATTCTTTTGTGTTTGTTCTTAAACAGACTTAATAATTATCAAATCAAATTAGAGTAAATGGTTGAAAGCATCCTCATTTTTCAGTTTGAAACTTTCTTATGTTTAGCAGATAATGTCATTAGTGTCCATCACTGCTGCTTCCTTTTTCTTCCTTATATTTAGTCCAGAATGAGAATCACAATTGCCAGTGGTGGCAATTCAGATATTCTTTGCCAGAGATAAAGAAGTAGGCCTAAGGACCGACATGTGATTAAGTGCCTGTTGATGAAATAGCAGAGAAATAATTCTGGGGTTTCTGGGCAAAATTTTACCTCTGTAATAAAAGAGGAGGGGGAAAAAAGGAAAAAGTATATTTATTTTTTCCCTTTCTTTCCGGCTTTGGGCACTGCCCCCAAAGCACAGAAAGCTACTGTAGCCATTTTGCACCAAAGAAGTAGAAGGCCAAAAAAACTGTACTGACCCAACCCCTTGAGATGATGGAGTTGCTGAAACAATCTTTGAACCACTGTCTCTATTTCCAAGTCTCTTGCTTAGGAAAAAAATTAAATGCCTTCACTGTTTAAGCCACAGATGTCTGAATTTTGTTATTTGTAGCTGAATGTATTCTATCTGCAATACCACAGTGTTGAGCCAGAGCTAGCTCACACTGACTTGTGAGATGATGGTGTTCATTTCTTTCCAGCTCTTCATTTGATGAGTTCCATTGGTAGCTTTAAATCATAAATGAAAACATTTACTCTATGGGATGAGGTTAAAGATATATATCAGAGGTTTTTTTTTTTTTTTTAATTCAGAGAACTGGTTTTTAAATATCTATCAGGAACACACCCTTAGATGACAACCTTACTCCTCAGATAACATAACAACTACTATGCTAACTCTCATCTTTTAAAGTGCATTTTAATAGTAAATGGGTAATGAATATATCAAGATATTTTTAAGTTGTAGAATTTTGTTTTTAAGTTGTAGATATTTTTAAGTTGTAGAAGAAGACACTGTAAATTCAAGAAAAGCATAATTCAATCTCAAGTCATTTTAAAACTAACCTAACATTATATAACTAGTTAATAGCAGAATTAAGTCTACAATCTGACTCTGCATTCTCATGTTAGCGATCTTTTGACAAAACCATGGATTTATTATATAATTTTTATAATGATAATAACAATACTTAGCTTGCCAATAGTTAGCTAGTGAGATACTCAATTTTCATATACCAGCCTAATTTTGATAATGCATACAATAAACCTTGTTAAATTACATATTCTAAGTTTTGGTCTATTCAGTGAAGATACAAACCTTGCAGAAGGCTGACATATGGAAATTAATAGCTTGGGATTACAAGCTGCCAACAACCTTTAATCATCATTATTCACAGTAAATCCTGATGAGTAACCGAATGGATCCTCACAATGTTGTTGAAAGTGAAAATTGGTACATCTTTAGAAAGCAATTAGCAACATATTGCATATCATAAAAGTAGTTACAAAAATTTGACATATTGACAATGGAATGATATGTATAAAGGAATTGTGTACTGATCTCTATTTTGGGGTATGATTGAAATTATTCATAAAATTTAAAGAAATGTTTATAGTATTTGGGTGAGGAATTCTAAATTTTGTGATGTATTTTAAGGAAATATTATAGATGCAAGGATTAATTAACATTAATTATAGAGTTGTAAAAATTGGAAATAATTTAATTTCTATCAATGAAAAGAGATGGATAAGTTATGATGTATTTATACAATAGAATGTGATGAAGCCATTGGGATAATATAATTTAAAGATATTTAATAAGAAAGTATTCGAAATGTAATGTCAAATGAAAAGGAATGCAGAGCAGTATAATGTGTATATGTATGTGTTTAGAACACTGGAAGAAAAAAATGCATTAAAATGAAGATGTTCTTAATGATTGTATTAGTCCTCTATTTTTCTGAATATTTCAAGTTTTCTTTAATGGGCATACATAAACATTTAAAATGAAAATAACTTTTTTCTTATAAAATCAACCTGGGTATTACAAATAGAAAGTATAGTGACTAAGAAAATATAGGAACACCTAGACTTAGAAAAATACTACAAAATTTAAAAACAGAAGCAAAACTCCTTAAGTCACTTGGATGAAATTCTGACAGTAAAGGACATCTGTCTTAATCGGCATTGAAGTGTAGAAAGGAAGGAGCCTTGTGCCCAAAGCAAACACACTCTTAGACAAGGTAGGTTGACTGACAATGACATCAGGGAGATGGGGGGAAGAAAAGAGAGAGATGTCCTCATTGGGTGTGAGATAAATGTTTCCAAGGAGTCAAGAAGTGAGAGAATGCTTTCAAGAGCCACATGTGTGAAGCTATAGGGATGGGAGTGGGAAAAGGACTTGAAAGATTCTTGCTCTGTATTCAGAATGCACTTTCCTCTTTGGAGTTATCAAGAAACTAAGTCAAAAAATAAAGAGTGAAGAGAGCATTATACTAATAATTACTTTGTATTACCCAACTGTGTGTCTCTGAATGTGAGAATGATCTAGGTGAGGCTCAACTCAATTTATTTGAGTTATATCACAATCCCGGAACTTAATCTTGGTTTCCCCAGATATATAATTACATAGCTCTAGAAATCTAAAAACCTTTCTCACATGACTGTAAAAGCCCTAGTCTAGACCAGAGGTTGTCAACACAAGGGACAGATGACATTCCCATGAGCAACATATATCCGTGACACATTCAGGGTTGAGAAATTTCTCTATTGCCAATTCTTTCTTTTCAAATTAAGAAAGTAATATTAGTGAGTATAATTTATTAAAAAGAAACCCCTGACTGCACTTTGATGTGTATTTGAAAATGATGATTCACTCATAAACTTTGGCTCTCTTTAACAAGCTCCTTCTTTGTGTAAGGCAACCAGGGTAGGTGCCTTGAGACTCATTCTTGGGGGAAGGGCCATGCAGATGTTGTAACTGATTCCTCTTTTCTGAATGTAATTAAAATCACTTTCAAAATTTCTGTCTACAGTGATACCTAAAGAAGCTTATTAAAGTTGCTGACAGTGCAGCCTCCTTTCAAGTAAGATTATCTTGGGCAAGCAAAACAGGTTGAGTTGCCAGGATCCTACACCCACCTGGAGGTAGCCTTAATCTTTTAACTTTTCTCCAAATCAAATTACAAATAATCTCACTTGAAAGAAGGCCACATTTTCATCTTAAATAGGCCTTATTTAAAATTAGAATTATGGGTCAGAGGGAAGTAAGAATGATGGCAGATTATTTTTATTCATTTATTAACAAATTATTTAAGTATTTACTATGTGTAGGCACTCTTCTAGCAGTGAATATAGTGTTCTCTGGGCTGGGGATGTAGCTTAATGGTGGGGCTCTTGCCTACCATGCATGAGGTAATCTCTACTTTCATAAGGATCTAATTCTAATGGGTGGGGACGGATATTGGACAGGAAGCAAATTTGCAAGCATTGTTGGTTCATTTGCTCGCTCATTCAGTTTATTTATTTAGCTAGCAAACTAAAAACACCTAATATGTGCCAGGTATTCTACATGCTTTCACAAACTATCTCATTTAATTTTGCTACAACCCTGACAAAAGATTATTATCTCTTTTTTATAAAAATCTATAAATAATTCATTTAAAATAGTAAAAGATAAGAAGCAATCAGTGAGATCCAACATGGCGGCGAGAGGGGAGGCAGCGCTTTCAGTACCTCCTCAACAACGGGGTCAGAGAGACGCATGGATACGCTTAGATTCGACCTGCTGAGAAACTCCTAGCAAAATTCCACTAAAGAGAGACCGGCCGGGAATCGGTAGGATTTTTGGAGGTGACAGTTTGCGCTAGACGAGTGAATCTCCGCCACGCAGCGCAGAGGTCCAGACCCGCCAGCCGCTGCCCGCGCGACTCGGCGACTGTCGGCTGCCTGCACGCGGCCCCCGCGTCAGGGCGGATAGCCTCTGAGGCGCAGCACAGCAGGAGCAGTGCAGGGACTCTAGGAAGAGGTCTCTCACCAAGCCTTCATGAAATAGCGAACCGGGAGCTGAAACCAACCAGAGACAGACCAGTCCCACCCCTCCCTTCGGACACTCCGGCAAGGAGCCTGGGGCCCGCCATAGCAGAGAGGTGACATCACCAGAGTTCCGCCGACAGAATTCCTTCCCAGCGGAATCCACGTTAGCAGGTGTGTGACTCCCACCCCCTCTAGATACAAGCAGCCAGGAAACCTCGGGAATCTCTCCGGGGGCGTGTCTGTAGGGAAGCAGAGGGGATTCCAGATCCCCACCTCCCCTTAACACCAGCGGCGACACCCAAGATCTTAGCCGCCAGTTTCTGGGGGCGTGCCCACCAAAGGGGTCCGGAAAAATTAAACTGTTGGTTCCCAGATCACCCCACCACAGCACTGGGGCTTAGATGCATGACAGAGAGGGTGTTCATCGTTCGGGATATAGGACACGCGGTGGGGCTGCAAGTGTAATCAGATCCTTGGGGAACCGCCTCTGGTGAACAGGATCTGGCTGGCTGGCTGGGAGGAGGAACAGGGGGAGGGGCCGGATAAGTGAAAGGGCTCTGGACTAACAGGATTGAGAGACTCCCAGGAGCCACCGTACAGTGATTTCTGTCAGCACATAGAGGGCAGAAGCTCGGCTCAGAGGGCACAGCTCCGCCTGTTGGAAGAGAAGAAAATGGGATTCAGCCATAGAACAGGGGATGCCAGCATGGCAGAGATCTGATGTCATCGGAGAGCGGCCAAGGAGAGAACTTCATCGGTGCCAGCGGCGACAGAAACAGTTGGTCCCCTGGTAGGGAGGGTGAGTCACAGATACCCGAGTCTCTCTCGCTTTGTCGTCGAGCCAGAGGGGAGGAGCGGGGCCGCCGCCGGAGCCCGCAAGGTAGGCAGACCTGCGACCAACCTGCAGATCAGGCCCAGCGGTCTGCAGGCGTGGTAGGAGGGGCAGGGCAGAGCCGCCGCCCGCGCCGGCAAGGTAAGCAGACCTGCCACAGACCGGCGGATCAGGCCCAGCGGCCTGCCAGCGTGGTACACACTTCACCCCAACTGGAGTAGGGGCAGAGCAGAGCCTTCGCCCGCGCCCAGATCAGGCCCAGTGGCCCGCCTGTGTGGTGGTCAAGTGACCCCAATTGGAGTGGGGGCGTAGCGGAACTGACACCCGTGCCCGCCAGGTGGGCAGACCGGCGACCAACCTGCAGATCAGGCCTAGCAGTCCCCGGGCGTGGTAGGAGGGGCAGGGCAGAGACTTCGCCCCCACCTGCAAGGTAGGCAGACCTGCGACAGAACGGCAGATCAGGCCCAGGGGTCCGCGGGCGTAGTAGACACCTCACACCAATTGGAGGAGGGGCAGAGCAGAGCCCCTGCCCGCACCTGCAAGGGAGACTTTTCAACTATACAAGAGCAATATAAATATATAGGGGGGGAAAAATTTCAAAAACACAACAGTTTCACCAAGAAGAAAGAAACGCAAGCAGTATGAAAAGACAAGGAAAGAAAGGACTACAAGCAATGCAGGTCAACTCAACTTTAGAAGAGGTAACAGCTGCAGCAGATGGAATGTCAGATAAAGAATTCAGGATATATATGCTTCAGATGATCTGGAGTATCAAGGAAGACATTAGACAGCAAAATCAGACAATGAAAGATCACTTCGACAAGGAATTACACAAACAAATCCAGGAAGCAAAGGATCAACTATACAGGGAGATAGAGGTTATAAAAAACAAACAAACAGAAATCCTAGAAACGCAGGAAGCAATAAACCAACTTAAAAACTCAATTGAGAATACTACCAGCAGAGTAGAACACTTAGAAGATAGAACATCAGACAATGAAGACAAAGTATTTCAACTTGAAAAGAACATAGACAGCTCAGCAAGACTGTTAAGAAACCATGAGCAGAGCATCCAAGAAATATGGGATAACATTAAGAGACCAAACTTAAGAGTCATTGGGATACAGGAAGGTATAGAACTCCATACCAAAGGAATGAGCAATTTATTCAATGAAATAATATGAGAAAACTTCCCAGACTTGAAGAATGAGACAGAATCCCAAATTCTAGAAGCCTACAGGACGCCGAATGTGCAAAATTATAAGAGATCCACACCTAGACACATTATAATGAAGATGCCCAACATACAGAATAAGGAGAGAATTTTAAAAGCTGCAAGAGAAAGGAAGCAGATTACATTTAGGGGCAAGCCAATCAGGATAACAGCTGATCTTTCAACACAGACTCTGAAAGCTAGAAGATCCTGGAATAACATATTTCAAACACTGAAAGAAAATGGGTTCCAACCAAGAATCGTGTATCCAGCGAAATTAAGCTTCAGGATGGAAGATGAAATTAAAACCTTCCACGACAAACAAAAGTTAAAAGAATATGCAGCTAGAAAACCATCTCTTCAAAACATCCTCGGCAAAACATTACAGGAAGAGGAAATGGAAAATAACAATTAAAACCAACAGTGGGAGGTAGGACAGTAAAGGGGGGGGAATAATCAAAGAGGAAAATAAACCATGTTTAGTAACATAAATAAACAAATATGGCTGGAACAACAACCCATATCTCAATAATAACCCTAAATGTTAATGGCTTAAACTCACCAATTAAGAGACACAGGCTAGTAGAATGGATCTCAAAACAAGACCCAACAATATGCTGCCTACAGGAGACACATTTGATAGGAAAAGACATACATAGGCTGAAGGTGAAAGGTTGGGAAAAATCATATCACTCATATGGACTTTGGAAACAAGCAGGAGTGTCCATACTCATATCAAATAAAATAGATTTCAAGCCCAAGTTAATCAAAAGGGATAAAGAGGGACTGCTTAAGGGAACCATACACCAACAAGACATAACAATCATAAATATATATGCCCCAAACAATGGTGCAGCTATGTTCATCAAACAAACTCTTCTCAAGTTCAAGAGTCTAATAGACCACCATACAATAATCATGGGAGACTTCAACACACCTCTCTCGCCACTGGACAGATCTTCCAAACAAAAGTTGAATAAGGAAACTATAGAACTCAATAACACAATTAATAACCTAGACTTAATCGACATATATAGAATATACCACCCAACATCAAGCAGTTACACTTTTTTCTCAGCAGCACATGGATCCTTCTCAAAAATAGATCATATATTATGTCACAGGGCAACTCTTAGACAATATAAAGGAGTAGAGATAGTACCATGCATCCTATCTGATCATAATGGAATGAAACTGAAAATCAACGATAAAAGAAGGAAGGAAAAAGCAAACATCACTTGGAGAATGAACAATAGGTTACTGAATGATCAATGGGTTATAGAAGGCATCAAGGAGGAAATTCAAAAATTCTTAGAGATTAATGAAAACACAGACACAACATATCGGAATCTATGGGACACATTGAAAGCAGTTCTAAGAGGAAAATTCATTGCTTGGAGTTCATTCCTTAAAAAAAGAAAAAACCAACAAATAAATGATCTCATACTTCATCTCAAAATCCTAGAAAAAGAAGAGCAAAACAACAGCAAAAGAAGTAGAAGGCAAGAAATAATTAAAATCAGAGCTGAAATTAATGAAATCGAAACAAAAGAAACAATTGAAAAAATTGACAAAACTAAAAGTTGGTTCTTTGAAAAAATAAACAAAATCGACAGACCCTTAGCCATGCTAGCGAAGAGAAGAAGAGAGAGAACTCAAATTACTAGCATAAGGGATGAAAAAGGCAATATCACAACAGACACTTCAGAAATACAGAAGATAATCAAAAATTATTTTGAATCCTTATACTCCAATAAATTAGAAGATAGTGAAGGCATAGATAAATTTCTTAAGTCATATGATCTGCCCAGATTGAGTCAGGAGGATATAGACAACCTAAACAGACCAATATCAATCGAGGAAATAGAAGAAACCATCAAAAGACTACCAACTAAGAAAAGCCCAGGACCGGATGGGTATACAGCAGAATTTTACAAAACCTTTAAAGAAGAACTAATACCAATACTTTTCAAGCTACTTCAGGAAATAGAAAAAGAGGGAGAACTTCCAAATTCATTCTACAAGGCCAACATCACCCTGATACCTAAACCAGACAAAGACACTTCAAAGAAAGAAAACTTCAGACCAATATCTCTAATGAACCTAGATGCAAAAATCCTCAATAAAATTCTGGCGAATCAGATACAAAAACATATCAAAAAAAATTGTGCACCATGATCAAGTAGGATTCATCCCTGGGATGCAAGGCTGGTTCAATATACGGAAATCAATAAATGTTATTCACCACATCAATAGACTTAAAAATAAGAACCATATGATCATCTCGATAGATGCGGAAAAAGCATTCGACAAAGTACAGCATCCCTTTATGTTCAAAACTCTAGAAAAACTAGCGATAACAGGAACATACCTCAATATTGTAAAAGCAATCTATGCTAAGCCTCAGGCTAGCATCATTCTGAATGGAGAAAAATTGAAGGCATTCCCTCTAAAATCTGGAACAAGACAGGGATGCCCTCTTTCACCACTTCTGTTCAACATAGTTCTCGAAACGCTGGCCAGAGCAATTAGACAGACGAAAGAAATTAAAGGCATAAAAATAGGAAAAGAAGAACTTAAATTATCACTATTTGCAGATGATATGATTCTATACCTAGCAGACCCCAAAGGCTCTACAAAGAAACTATTAGAGCTAATAAATGAATTCAGCAAAGTGGCAGGATATAAAATCAACACGCATAAATCAAAGGCATTCCTGTATATCAGCGACAAATCCTCTGAAATGGAAATGAGGACAACCACTCCATTCACAATATCTTCAAAAAAAAAATAAAATACCTGGGAATCAACCTAACAAAAGAGGTGAAAGACTTATACAATGAAAACTACAGAACCCTAAAGAGAGAAATAGAAGAAGATCTTAGAAGATGGAAAAATATACCCTGTTCATGGATAGGCAGAAGTAACATCATCAAAATGGTGATATTACCAAAAGTTCTCTATAGGTTTAATGCAATGCCAATCAAAATCCCAACGGCATTTCTTGTAGAAATAGAGAAAGCAATCATGAAATTCATATGGAAAAATAAAAGACCCAGAATAGCAAAAACAATGCTAAGCAGGAAGTGTGAATCAGGCGGTATAGCGATACCAGACTTCAAACTATACTACAGAGCAATAGTAACAAAAACAGCATGGTACTGGTACCAAAACAGGCGGGTGGACCAATGGTACAGAATAGAGGACACAGAAACCAATCCACAAAACTACAACTATCTTATATTTGATAAAGGGGCTAAAAGCATGCAATGGAGGAAGGATAGCATCTTCAACAAATGGTGCTGGGAAAACTGGAAATCCATATGCAACAAAATGAAACTGAATCCCTTTCTCTCGCCATGCACAAAAGTTAATTCAAAATGGATCAAGGAGCTTGATATCAAATCAGAGACACGCCGTCTGATAGAAGAAAAAGTTGGCTATGATCTACATACTGTGGGGTCGGGCTCCAAATTCCTCAATAGGACACCCATAGCACAAAAGTTAATAACTAGAATCAACAAATGGGACTTACTCAAACTAAAAAGTTTTTTCTCAGCTAAAGAAACAATAAGAGAGGTAAATAGAGAGCCTACATCCTGGGAACAAATCTTTACTCCTCACACTTTAGATAGAGCCCTAATATCCAGAGTATACAAAGAACTCAAAAAATTAGACAATAAGATAACAAACAACCCAATCAACAAATGGGCCAAGGACCTGAACAGACACTTCTCAGAGGAGGACATAGAATCAATCAACAAGTACATGAAAAAATGCTCACCATCTCTAGCAGTCAGAGAAATGCAAATCAAAACCACCCTAAGATACCATCTCACTCCAGTAAGATTGGCAGCCATTATGAAGTCAAACAACAACAAGTGCTGGCGAGGATGTGGGGAAAAGGGTACACTTGTACATTGCTGGTGGGACTGCAAATTGGTGCAGCCAATTTGGAAAGCAGTATGGAGATTTCTTGGAAAGCTGGTAATGGAGCCACCATTTGACCCAGCTATTCCCCTTCTTGGTCTATTCCCTAAAGACCTAAAAAGAGCATGCTACAGGGACACTGCTACATCGATGTTCATAGCAGCTCAATTCCCAATAGCAAGACTGTGGAACCAACCCAGATGCCCTTCAATAGACGAATGGATTAAAAAAATGTGGCATTTATACACAATGGAGTATTACTCTGCATTAAAAAATGACAAAATCATAGAATTTGCAGGGAAATGGATGGCACTAGAGCAGATTATGCTAAGTGAAGCTAGCCAATCCCTAAAAAACAAATGCCAAATGTCTTCTTTGATATAAGGAGAGTAACTAAGAACAGAGTAGTGACGAAGAGCATGAGAAGAAGATTAACATTAAACAGAGATGAGAGGTGGGAGGGAAAGGGAGAGAAAAGGGAAATTGCATGGAAATGGAAGGAGACCCTCAGGATTATACAAAAGAACATACAAGAGGAAATGAGGGGAAAGGGAAAAATAATACAAGGGGGAGAAATGAAGGTCAGTAGAGGGGGTAGAGAGAGAAGAGGGGAGGGGAGGAGAGGGGAGGGGGGATAGTAGAGGATAGGAAAGGTAGCAGAACACGACAGTCACTAGTATGGCAATATGTAAATCAATGGATGTGTAATTGATGTGATTCTACAATCTGTATATGGGGTAAAAATGGGAGTTCATAACCCACTTGAATCAAAGTGTGAAAGATGATATATCAAGAACTATGTAATGTTTTGAACAACCAACAATAAAAAAAAAAAAGAAGCAATCAGTATGTCAAATACCAAAGACTTATGAAGTAAATTAGAGTAACAGCTATTAGGAAGACTTCTATGTGCTGATACAGAAAAATGCCCAAGAAAAAGTGTTAACTTAAAAAAAAAGGCAAAATGTAGAACAAGTTTCAAAATCAGCTTTTCTTTATGCTTTATTAAAAAGATACACAAAAATATATTTGTATATGAAAAGTATGAGAAAGGTTACAAAAATAATTCAATAGTGATTGCTTCTGGGGAAGGAGACTGATGATTTAGGATAGGAGGGATACCTACCTTTAATTATATATACATTCTTTTGAAAGTCCAAAATGTTAACTTACATTGATTACTTTCTAGTTAAATTTCTTATTAATAATGTTTTTAAAAATAATGTTTGGTCTTTAGGGATATGAGTAGTTTATTCAGGGTCATGGGAATTCAATAATTCAATTTTAGGTCCTCAATTTAGGAATGAAGATAGGAAAATGTCATGTTAGAGAAAAACATATTTATTTGTATGCTTGCAGGTAAGTGATAACCTGTGTGCACATGCAAATGTGTTGAAGGGTAGGTGGGATCCTGGGGCTAAGGGCCCCCAGATGAATGGGAAGATTTAGACAAATGCTGATGTTTCATTCTTTTGTATTCATAGTACCTAATATAGTGCTTGGCACTACTTGGTAATTAATGTTTGTTAAAAGCATATAAGATTATCTGCTGATATTGGAATGAGAATGCAAAGCAGGTGATTTGCATGAAGTTAAAGCAGTTTCTGGGGTTTATAATATGATCTGATCATCTTGGCTGGATGAAGATGCAAGAGAAAATGTGGTTCAGAATGTAAATTACTAAGTACCTTTGTATCCCCAGTGGGACAACATATCCCCCAAGTCTGCTGATTTGGAAAAATCCTTTTTTTGCAAGGACTGAATTCTTTTGCTGCTATTTATCAACATTCTGCTGACAAGCCTTGTTCCTTTTCTGTCCTTAGACCCTTTTTAAAAATTTTTTTAATTAAAATGTCTGTTTTTAAAAAAAGCAGTTCAGTAGTCTAACTATTTCAAAATCTCATTTCATTTCATTTGTCGTTTATTAATGGGCCTATTTTCTCTCCATTCTTTCTTATTCCCCAGGCGTTTTTGAGGAAACTCTTCTAAATCTCTGGGGCTATTATTACATCACTAGTTCTTTTTACTGCCTTTTAAAAAAATCAGTCTCAAACTTTAATCACTCTCTATATTATCATCCCCGCCCCCACTTTTCTATTTCAAGTGGTGTGTGTGTGTGTGTGTGTGTGTGTTTTCTTCTAAATCTAGTACTCTGAGAAATCCCTAGTGAGTCCAGGCTGGTTGTATTTTTGTTTTGAGAAATTCATCAGATGAATTACAATTTATACCGATTACCTCTAGGTTATTTAAGGATAGTCTGATTTTTGTTTTTTTTTTTAGCTAACAATTTATTATATCTTTTATCATTACGGTACAGGAAGATGCAGCTTGTTTTGTGGGCATTTCATATTTCCTCCTAATTTTGACTTGTATTGGTTTCTTAATTTTTAAAAAATAGGTTTATTGAAATCTGTTTTTTAATAAATCCTGCCTTCTCAACATGTCTCTTGCCTATGTCCAATTCTGAAGGCCATTTTAATGTTTTACCTTTGCTTTTCATTATTAACTTGATGCTCTGAACAGCAGACCCCTTTGCTATCAGAAGGATAGTGGAAAGAACATTAGGTTTAGGGTCAGGAGTGTACTATTAAGTTTTCTGTCTCATATTTATTTATTTATTGGATTCAACTTTTACTTATCCCTCTTTCCCCATCTAGAATCAATCATCTCCTCTCTCATAAGAAATCTTGCAAAACACTATGAATGCCTGTGAAAAGGGCATTATGTAAATGTCCAATATTATTATGCTGGAGTTTTGCCATTACTCTGTATTCAAAGGGATGAGATTTAGAATAATATTAGCTCCTTTCAACTTCTACTACAAGGTAGTTCCATTACCAAAATACTAGGAAAATGAGTTGTACATAGTAGGCTCACAGAAAAGCTCCAAGACACTAGATTTATGCCATTATTTTTTTATGGTTATTACTGTCCTTATTATTACATTTACCCTGTTAGGACAGTCATGACAGTGGAGGGATATGTTCTGTCTGCGTTATTTTTCTTTGATGAAGGAAAAGGCAGCAAGAGACATGGGTCAAAAATACCTTAGTTTAAATGGCGTTGGGGGGAGATACAAAGATATTACATAATGCAAATGAAATTTGTCTAAATATTGACACTGTGGTAGAATATAAGAACATATACGGCCTTTAGAGTTATTTGAAGGTATAAGGAGAGACTTACACATTTCTAGATTTCAGGGAGTCAGCATCCTATAATGAGCAATTTAAGGGTGTAGAGAAACCCTCAGCCTTAAAATACCTCTTGCTTCCTAAGTGCCACAGTCTGAATTCCCCACCATGAGATCCAATCTACTGAATATTCTATTCTAATTGTCAAATATTAGGAACACTTGCAGAAGATTAGGAGCCCCTGTATAAATGTTACTAGCATTTAATGCAACTAGCAAGTAATTGACTATAAGTATGCAGATAACTGGTTCTCAACCCTTTGTAGAAAAGATGGGATCATGAAGGATAAGAAGAGGTTACAAGCTCAAATACCTTGTACAATCAACATAAACACACAAAGTAGACTAGATACCCATAATAGGTACTAAATTGCTTTTGTTGCTGAGTAAGAATATTATCTACCTCATTCCCAACTCCAGACCCAATGTCATGACCAAGCAAAACACATTCAGGCCCTGTGGAAATCCTTGGCTGCTATTTGAGACCCCTGATAGTGAGTTATTACAGATTGAAAGAGTAACAGGGGAAAGAAAAAGTCACTGTGACTTGCAAGTTACCTAAGCGATGTCTATTGACATTGATTAATTTACCACAGGGACTGGCAATATTACAGAAATGGGGGTACAAGAAATGACCTTTATTCTTGTGAGGAGATAGAAACTGGTAGAATAAGATCTGGTAGCCTACAATGAGCAAAGATCATCTTAATGGTTCCAGGTTCCAAAATATTTCCTATGAATATTTCACTATTTATGCTAACATATTCTTCTTTAAAATGTAGATGTCAGTCAAACACATTTAAATCAGATCACCTTGTATAACCTAGCTGAGATTAACCCCCAAAAGGGAATGTAATTTTATATGGGGGAGAGAAAGGGGAAAAGTTTATATCTTGAGGCTTGGGTGGAAATCAAAACCGTAGGTGGGAGTGAGTGCTCTGGCAGGCTGAAGGCAATTGAAGGAAGCTTGCAGGTAGAGGGGGTGAGTACTGCAGAAGAGGGAGGAGGCAAGCTTTGCCTACTGTGCAGTTTTGCCAAGGGCAGCTAATTGCTTGTGCCCAGAAAATTGCCTCTGAAAGCCTTGGGCAATATGCAGTAGGTTTTCCCTGTTGCCTAGTTTATCAGGTTAAGTTGAAATTTGGTGGGGAGGAGTGGGGGAATGATGAGCTGAAAGAATTTCTGAGCTGAAAGAAACCTCAAAGGTCACCAACTTTCTCAGCAACATATCTCTGTTAAGAAAGGTAATTTGAACTCCCAGGAATCTGGGGCCATGTTTTGTTTGTTTTCAATATAAAGAGATTTTAAATTACCATACTCAACACACCAATTTC
The DNA here is from genome assembly GCF_047511675.1 of Marmota flaviventris. Lineage (NCBI taxonomy): Eukaryota > Metazoa > Chordata > Mammalia > Rodentia > Sciuridae > Marmota > Marmota flaviventris. Next base: position 66,677,681 of record NC_092499.1, read on the forward strand.
CAAGTAAAATTGTGTAAGTCCTCACCCATGACATGTTGAATGGCTTAGCTGAGATATAGAGCTAGTGAGGGTTACAGATAGGAGAAGAATTCCATTCTGACCCCTCTGCCCTATCTTAGCAATGTACCAACAGAGAGGAATGGTAATGATGTAAGGTGAAGACAGTGAGTAACTGGGGAGGAAGGAACTCAAAGGGAAAGTGGAAGGAGATTGTGCTTTCTAATTTTTTCTAGGATTGACTCTGGTATGAAAGGTATATAAAGAAAGGGAAGATATTTAACATTCATTGAGCCTTTGTAGTGTGACCATACTTTGTGTTGGACACCTTCTATTTATTATCTCAATTTGCATAGCAAGTTATCACCATCATACAATACAGGATAAATAAATCCTGAGACTAACAATTTTGCATGTGACTGCTCAGCTGGTGAAAGGAAGAGTTAGAATTTAAATCCAGAGGTATCTAATTAGGTTAGGCTGCTTCTTTTCCACAGGCATTTGTTAAATAAATGTCTACTATATGCAAAGTACTACACTAGGTACTTTAAAAATGGCAAAAGAGTCGATGTTACGGATATAAATAAGGAGCTCTTAATTTTCTTGTTCTTGGGAGTTTATAATATAAAGAAGAAACTCTTTAATTAACTGGCTACCTTATTTTCTATTTAATATCTCAATCTGATGAAGAAGTATGTAAAATTCTACACAGCCAAATAAATTGGAAGATATTCTCAGTGTTCATAAAATCTCTTTAAAAAACTAAGCAATGTGCCACACATGAATAAAGCCCTTTTTATTAATCCTTAATAACTTTGTATGGCATATAGACAATGCTTCAAAACTACCCTAAGATATTTACAGGTTTGGCAAAACAAAACAAAACAAAACAAAAACAAAAAACTTGGTGTTAGCAATATTTTCTTCAAAAGTGCATTTAAAAATGTAATGTAAGAAAAATATTAAGCACCTTTCTTTTATTCTTATTATACAAAAATCTGTCTTTAAGAAATGGTGGTCAGATGAATGGATAAAAAAATGTGGCGTATATACACAATGGAATATTACTCAGCAATAAAAGAAATAAAATTATGGCATTTTCAGGTAAATGGATGGAGTTAGAGAAGATAATACTAAGTGAAGTTACCCAATCCCAAAAAACCAAATGCTGAATGTTTTCTTTGAGATAAGGAGGCTGATTCATAGTGGGATAGGGAGAGGGAGCGTGAGAGGAACAGATGAACTCTAGATAGGGCAGAGGGGTTGGAGGGGAAGGGAGGGAGGGGGCATGGGTTATTAATAATGGTGGAATGTGATGATCATTATTATCCAAAGTACAGGTATGAAGACACAATTGGTGCGAATATATTTTGTATACAACCAGAGATATGAAAAAATTGTGCTCTATATGTATAATAAGAATTGTAATGCATTCCGCTGTCATATATAAATAAAAAATAATTAAATATAAAAAAATGGTGGGCAATCCTCAAAACAAAGGAAGTTTCATATGTTACCTGAAGGATAAATGACTCGTGCTCAGTTAGTCAATTCAGACTCATGTTTTACCATTTTATCAACTTACTCTAAATTTTGATGTAGGTCCACTATTCTATGATCTTTATTAAGCATATTTCTGATATGATATAGATCAAATTTTGATTATGTTAGCAGTTACATTTACCTTGAAGCCATTTTTATTGTCTCCTTTACCCAGATGCCTACTATATTTCATGAGCTCATGTTTATCTTTCATCACCACATTGTAATGTGTCTTGAGATCAAACATATTTGGGGAAATACTGATCTAAAACTTGCTGCCAAGTTAGTACATGCTCTAATTGCCAGTTTCCCAAAGGATATGCGGATCTTCTTGATTTGATTTCTTACTTTTTGAACTTTTAGAAATCATTAAACACATCTCCAGTGTCCAATACACAGACATATGCAATATAAAATGCACATATACTTAATATTTCCCTTACAGACTTGAAAACAAGAAACATATAACTGGAATGGTTAAAGAAGAAAATTTTATGTTATATGTATTTTATTACAATAAAAATGTAATGGAGTAATAATGTTACATAGGGAAGAAATTTATAAATTATAAATTTATAGAATTTATAATTCTACAAATTATAAAAATAATATTTTGGTGTCATAATTGAAAGTAAAACAATGATAATATTTTATTAGTGTGAGAAAAAAAACACTAAGAGCTAAATGTCCTCTAGGATCTACACAATAAATATACTCATGAGAACATTTACATAAAATTAAGGGGAAAAACTGTGTCATAATTTTCATGAGGAAATTGTTCATTAGTATGTTCTCAACACTTGGCATAACGTGTGACACATAATATGTGTTCAGTAAATATTTTTTGAATGTATAAGAATATTATTTCAGCTCTGAAGTTCTTTCCCTAGTTGTCCATTTAACTGTTTACTTCCTAGAGAAAATTACAGAACTTTTACCCTTAGAAGTAGTGGGGCTACATTAGTGTGATTACAAAACTCTTCGTAATATCATATTAAAAACAAACTCTTATATATAACAAATATATCTGGGTAAAAATATTTTTAGGAAACTTTAAAATTCATTTACATTTCTTTACTACCCTATTAGGATGAATCATGGAATTTCTAATTTTTGTAGATTAAAAATTGGCAATTTCACATCTCATTTTATAAATTCTTGGCTAATGTGTGCCTCCAGTTTCAAATGATGGAGACATTGAAACTGGAGAAAATGTACTCTAATGTCCATTAAAAGGACTCTTCTTTGCTTCCAAATGCCAGGGACTTAAAAGTGATCTCAGAAATAAGAACAAATATTACAGCACCTTCATTAAAATATGTGAAGCTGACACTTTTACTTCTAGCTTTTATGGTTAATCACAAATCTCCTACCAGATACTGTGGAATGACCATCTGAATGCATTGTAAGACTTAATGGCCTTAAATATTGATCACCCTAACACATAATATTCCCTTCCATTTCTGACATTAAAGCAAGAATTCCCAATTACTATGGTTAAAATATGATAATATAGTAGATCTGTAATTTGTGAAAATATTAATGCTAAAGGGTCTGAGGTTGTTTGTGGCTCAGTGGTAGAGTACTTGCCTCACCTGTGTGAGGCACTGAGTTCAATTCTCAGCACTGCATATAAATAAATAAATAAAATAAAGGTCCATCAACAACTAAAAAAAATTTAAAAATATTAATTATAAGAGGCATAGAAATTAATTTGATCATTCATTACTTGACTAATTTTAAGTCTTTAAGTGATTATGATCACTTGAATGACCCCCAGAGCCACAGAAGTGACCATGGGCAAAGTCTAACATAGGAAATATAATAACTCTTTGCTTTTGTCATCATTTGTGACACCATTAGCTACTTGTGACACTGCCACTGAGAGACCTCGGGGGGGGGGGGGGACTTTGAAGCTGAGAGGTATAAAAGGGAGAATTAAATGCAGATGACCACTATTCCTACCTTCTAGGAGTAAGCACTTGTGAGCAGTATGCCTACTTTCTTTTCTCAGTTTCTGCTTAGCAAGAGAGTTTTAGGCTGAGATTATTAAGAATGGCCTAGTGTTGCTAGTAGATTCTCCTGGTGGTAGTAGGAGAGGCGAGTGGGTGATGTACTACATTTCAGTGGCTGTAAAACACTCCAGAGATATCTTATGCTTATATTAACATAAATATTTGGGGAAAAGTATCATATGGAACAACCTGCATCATACTGCTTTTTAAAAATAAAAAAATGTACTATAAACTTTTTTCATTTTCTTTTATCTTTGAAGTGAGGGATTAAACCTAGGGGTGTTCCACCACTGAGCTACATCCTCAGTACCCACCCCCACTTATTTATTTATTCATTCATTCATTTTGAGACAGGGTCTTGTTAAATTTCCCAGGTTGGCCTTGAATTTGCAATCCTCCTGCCTCTGTGTCCCCAGTTGCTGGGATTTGAGTGTAGCATTGTGCCCTGCAGAACAACTCTCTTTCATCATTATTCCTATGAAACATACTTTTAGGAATTTCTTAAAATTTTATTGTACATGTATTATTGTACAGTTTATCCAATCAATTCCTTATTGCTTGTTGGAGGTTTTTCTTAATTCATTTCTTTGCTGCTGTTAACATTATAGCTGAACCTGAACAGCAATCCTTAATCCTTTCTTTAGAATTGGAATTTCCTGATTGACAACGGGGGTTTTAAATGATTTCTTGGAGAAAACATTTAGCTCCCAAGATCAGAGATAAGGATGCAATAGAGGCAAAAGGATGGATCTTTTCATACTAGGAAAGCTTTGAAGAGAGTCTAGCCTAGTCATATTAGGAATATAATATATAGATTTGCCACTTTAAAGGCAATTATTTCAAACTAAGACTAGAAAAATAGTAGGTAGGGTAAGAGAATATGCAAATGGTTTATATTTTTGAGTATTTATTATATGTCAGGTGGTGCTCTGAGCATTTTCCATGTATATGATAAGGAATGTAGATAAGAAACACTAAACTATTTCCCCAAGGTCCCACATATGGTATGTGGCAGAGTCCAGGGCTGTCCCTGCTCTTGACACCTGTGTGTTGTTGCCTCCCTTCCAACACACTGGCCTGCTTAGGCAGAGAACCTCGGAAAGACTCAGAGTAAGAATTTACAGTGCACATGATATATTTCTAAAGTTTCCTACTTTTCCAATTTACACAAGTTTCCACTTTCTACCAATGTAACATTCTTTCTTACTAATATAAAAGCGAATATAATCTTAAAATTTTTACTATTTGCTGCTAATTTGGATAAGTAATTTTAAAAAATGGATCTATGTCAATAATAAGGTACTGTGTTTACTGTTGCTATAGTTCAATCACTGAATTCTAAAAACTATAGTTACTGAGTTCTGATATTTGATGAAAATAAACAATTTGCATATAATACTTGGTCAGGATATTGCTGAATTCTCATAGTTAAATTCATTATGTTTCAGTTAGACTGAAAGTCAATCAAGGATGCAGATAGAACAGGGAAGATTGTGGTAATTGTTCTTTCTAGGGGATAATCCTGGAAGGTTTTAATTTTCACATAGTACATCAAAACTTTTATTATATATAAATACCTGGCAGTTTCCAAGTCAACATATTCTGCAGAAAATATGGACTCCCAAAACACTGTCTCTTCCTTTAAAATGATGGAAGATATATACATATTGTTATTGAAGAGTTCCTTAAAGCACATTTGAATAAATGAGAATTATGTTAATATTCAGGTACAATGATCAACTGGAACAGATGTTTTCTTTGCTCCTTTTACTGCTTTCTCCATCCTTCAAAATTCTCAAGTCAACTTTTAAATCCCAAGGAATAGTATAACACGTCAGTTAAGTGTGTGAATTCTGGAACCAGACTACCCAGATTTTAATCCCAGCCCTGCCATTTACTAGCTCTGTGACTTGGGAAGGGCTCGTTAGATTCTCTGTATCATAGTTTCTTCGTCTGAAATTCCAAACCTTCATCTCCACATTTGACTACTCCTTACAACTGTAGATTTTTTATGCAGTTGTTTAATTGGTATATCTACTTGGCTAACAAGCCTCTCAGACTTCAGATCATCAAATAAAGCCTGAATTATTGCTACTCTTCCCTGTCTTATAAATGGCAACAACCCTCACCCTTTGCTCAAAACACAAATCTGGTAGCTATCCTTGATTATTCCCCTTCCTCACTCCCACACCCATTACATCATCCCCTTTATCTCTGAAACAAATCTCAGATCTGCCCACTTCCACCAGCATTGCTTTATCCAAGCCATGTCATCTCGTGCCTGGGCTCCTCCAATAGTTACTTTCCTGGTCTCTGCTCCTTCTACTCTTCTCTAAAATCTAATCTTCCCATATCTAGAATGATTTTTCAAAAGTATAAATGACATTGGCCATTCTTTTGCTCCAAATACCCCAATGGCATCTTATCACACTTAAAATAAGTCAAACCCCTTAATCTGACTTTCAAAGTCTTACAAAATTAAGTTCTGCAAGTGGCTTGCCATCTCCCCAAAATTCACATCCACCTGGAACCTCAGAATGTGACCTTATTTGGAAACTGTATTTTAGATGTACTTAAGAGGAGGCCATATAGGATCAGGATGACTAAGATGTTGATGACTGGTGTTTTAAGAGAAGACAAAAGGATACATGAACAGAAGAAATATAGAAAAAGAAGGCCATGTGAAGATTGAGACATTGGTTGCAGTAATGTGGCCACAAGACAAGGAATATTAGAGATTTCTGAGAGCCATTGGAAGCTAGAAGAGGCAAGAACCCAGAGTCTAGAACTTCAAGCCTTCAGAGAAAGTGATACCTGCTGACCTGCTGATACCTTGCTTTCAGCTTCAAACCTCCAGAACTGTGAAAGAACACATGTATGTTATTTTAGGCCAACAAGTTTGTGGTATTTTGTTGCAGCAGTTTTAAGAAGCTAATACAGTTGTATTCATAACTCTCCAGCCTCAACTCTATTGTTCTCCCCTTCCTCTCCACCCTCTAGTCACACTGTTCTCTCTTCTATCTATGGTATTGGAACATTAAGTTTGTTCCCAACTTAGGGCTTTTGTACTAGCAGTTCCTTCTATTTGGGATGCTCATCCCTAGATTTTTTGGATCATCCTTCTTATAATTCACATCTCAGTTTAAAGTCACTTTTTCAGAGAGACTTTTCTCAACTGCCCATTCTAAAGCAGCCTTACAAACAATATCTATCACATCAACCTATTTTGATTTTCTGCTTTTCACTTAATACAATTTGATGCTTTTATTTATTCATGTATCTAGAGTGTGTTGCTATCCTCTCAACACATACATACACCACATACTCATGCATTTACTAGAACTGTACTGTCCAATGCGGTAGCCACTAGCCATGTGTGACTTTTTAAATATAAATTTAAATTAATTAAAATTAAACGATCACTTAAAATACAGTTTCCAAGCATTCTGCTGTCATGTGTAAGTTATTAGAACAAATAAAAAATAAAATAAAATACAGTTTCCGAACTTTAATAGCCACATTTCAAGTGATCAATAGCCACATGTGGCTAGTGGCTATCATAATGGATAGCATAGTTGAAAACATTTTTATCATTGTAGAAAATTTCTATATAGAGTGATGCTCTAGAATCTAAATCCCAGAAAAACAAAGAATCTTGTATCTTTGGTACTTTGAATTTGCAGTAGTATAAATATATTTTGAATGAAAAATGAAACAGTTTTCAAAAACTCATTGGGCTTTGATACAAATGAGACTTGTAAAAGAAAAGGGCCATCATTGCTACTGGAAAGCAATATGGCTTTAAGGGACAGATGACTTCTTCTCACCTGGGCAGAGTTCCTATTTTCGTATTTGTCACTGATTTTCTTTTTATTTGTTTTCTCAATAAATATTCAAAAGTATACAGGTTGTAAAGAGAATTTCAACAAATTCTCTTTCCCTGAGTGGTCACTTCTTTGGCTTATAAATATTTTTCCCACTAATGATACACTGAGAAGTGGGAGAAGGGCAAGTGGGGGGTTTGGGTTGAATATTATCTTCGGTGCAGTATAGCATTTGCTCTAGATGTTGAGAAGACAGTATTATCAATCTCATATCTCTAGTAATCATTTCTCTATGCTTTGATTAATGTGGGTGTAAAATGTGTCTGATGTAGCAGCATGTGTCTGAAACATTCTGAGGCAAGAAGAATCAAAAAATATTTTAATTTTAAAACTGAACTTTAAATAGGCTAAAAGGGATAAGATTACTTTAATACAACAGGTAAAATATGATATTACTGCATTAGAAGAAAAATTATGGAAATATATCTTTGTCAGATATACAAGACAAATATATTTAAGAACCATTAAATCCTTGGCTATAAGTGCCCTATTCTGTTTTCAAATCATTAACATGAGAGTAAGATTAAAATTTGTGAGTATCTGATACTGTATGTAGCATATAAAAAAATCAATGTTGGTATACCTATAATGCATTAATAAAAGAAAAAAGTCAATCTTAGTTTCTCTTCTTCAACTCATACCTCTAGTTTATGCTCAAATATATGTAAAAGCTCTTACAAGGAAGATCATTGATTAGCTAATAGAGAATTATTATTGATTAACTAATGGAGAATTATTACTCAGGAACACGTTGATTGAAAAACTAGGGACTAAAAAGCAATTTGAAGGCCCAGTTTTGAATGGGTGAACTTGAATAATATTTGATAAAACTTACCCATTTATTATTACAAAATTGACCACAAAACTTACCCATTTACTATTACAAAAGTAAGGTTAGGGTTCTGTGGAAATGCAGAAATCATAACTTGGTCTGAGCCCTTATACAGTTGTCCCATGTATGATATGTAATTACATACCATTATATAATAATATTTCTAAATAATAAACTTCATGGCTTTAGAATCATTGCTGATGATTTCACATGCAATTGAAATGGAAAAAAATACAGGAAACCAACATGAGAATTCTTTGCTGTAGCATAAAATAAGCAGGAGAGAGAGAGATTTTGGAAATCAAGAAAATAGAACATAGAAAGACTTTCAGAAAGTTTGATTCCTATGCTTGATGATTTTTTCCTCTAACTCTCCAACACAGAGGGACAAACTCTCTGTGTTGTATTCAGTGGCCAGAAGCCTATGCTTGAGTGAGGTGAGTTTACCTCATTACCACTGGAGTTCTGGTAAGAAAGAAGCATGAGGATTGTAGCACAATGATTCTTGAAATCTTGATGAACAGTGCCATGGTTAAAGTGACCCAATTTAGATCTATCAAGATAGGAAAGAAGGGACTCCTTTAGCCATGGACAAAAACGACAGTGAAACAAGAGTGTCCTATTGGGGATTCCTCTGAACAGTCTCTTTCAGAACAGATCTTCTCTATTAGAGCCATATTTCTTTAAGGAAGTCACCATATTTTCCCTTGGTTTGTGTGGTTTTTCTGCCTTAAATAGAAGAGCAAAGCCAGGAAGAAAAGGATGGGAAGAAGAAGGGAGGGACAAAATATGGCGGAAAAGAACATTCTCGAGGATTCTAGATGGCTGGGTTCTGAGCAGAACCACTCTACCTCCACTTCTTCATATTTACTGCTCTCCCTTCTCCTTCCCAACTCTTTAGTGATGTACAGAGAGACAGGTTTCTTTGGCAGCTCTCACGTTGTTTTGATCTGCCTTTGCCCTCCAGTGCTTCTTATCCCAGGAAAAGCTTTGAGGACCCCACAAGACTCCTGGCACTATTTCATCTCTGTCAACAATCACCATGTCTGGAAATTGAAGGAAGGAAAAGGATTAATGGTTCCCCTTCCCCCTGACTCTTATTTAACTCAAGCTAGAACCAAAGAGTAGATAGGAAGACTGAAAAGTTGGGTAAATAAACAATGGTTCTGTTCTTGAGAAAATCTTTGCAAGAAAACTCCTGATTGGACAAGTAGGATTAGCACTTTATATTGCTTAAGCCATCTGTCACTGCAGGTTTAGTAAATCAAATAACACAAATGATATGTTATTCTATAAATGATAAGAGCAATAGGTGTGAATTGAATGTTGCAGAAATAGATATATATATAGGATCCAACTGATTATAGTTGCTGCATTCTAGTCAATATGCACTACCAGACCAATATCCTTTAAACCTCTGTTATCACATCTCTCTCTCTCTCTCTCTCTCTCTCTCTCTCTCTCTCTCTCTCTCTATATATATATATATATATATATATATATATATATATATATATATATTTGTATCAGGAATTGAATTGAACTCATGGATACTTAACCACTGAGCCACATTCTCAACCCTTTTTATTATTATTTTTTTGAGACAGGGTCTTACTGAGTTGCTTAGGGTCTCACTAAATTGCTGACACTGGCTTTAAACTTGTGATCCTCCTGCCTTAGCCGGCCGAGCTGCTGGGTTTACAGGCATATGCCATTGTGCCCAGCCTTATTCCAGATATTTCAACCTCTTTCTATTTCAAATATTTTCTGTCTTCCTACGTACTTTCTTCTAAAATGATATTTGGTCAAATTTTTAATTGGGCTTTCAAAGTCTACCTCTACTTTCCCATCATCTGTCTATAAGATCTCTGTTTCAGTAAAAACACATGCCTGTAAATACTCTGTGATAATTTGTTATACTCCCTCCTTTTTTGGGGTCTCATCACTTTCATCAGGAATGTGCTGCTTTCAATACAACTTCACCTGCTCCACAATAGCGCAATATCTTGGCTCAAATCCTTTAACTTCAATGCAGCTATCCCTGAATGTAGCCCATGATATCTTTCTCCTCCAACCTTATCTAGCTCTTAAAAGACTACACAATCTAGATTTTAATTGTATATACTTGCTCACTCTTAAATAGCCTAATATGCAAAAAAGAGCCTTATAGTCTAAAAAGCATGACAGTGTCTGGCATAGTCACCCAATAAATATTCATTCATCTGTGCATTCATTCATTTGTTTTTATTATTGCTAAATAATACCATTTTTTTTTCTGACAAGGGCGGAAGCTAGTTGAAGAAAGTGATCTCTTTTATATGTTTCCTACGGGGTCTAGCACCCTAAAGAGCACTCAATAGATAATCAATAAATACTTATTAACTGAATGACTAATGCACTTTGCATTTGGATTTCAAGTAAAGAAGTCCTTGAGGATGCCCTGATTTTCCTCCAGATGATTTAAGTTTGACCTCTAATGCATGATAGAAAGTTCACTGATCTTTTGCAGATGGGAAAGTTGAAGTATGAAGAGAGGATTAAAAACCTTTCAAGGTCAAACAGAGATTAATGATAACTGCAAACTGAAATTCAAGGCCAAACATTTTGACCACCACCTCATTGAATTTAAAATCAATGAACTGTGCTTTTTTTCTGACATAGGTAGCTTTTTTCCATCTGATAATCTCTGATCTATAAGCTATGTCATGTTGCTATATGAGTTTGATTTTCTTTTTTTGTTCTTTTTTTTGTTTTGTCTACTCTTTAATGACTCTTACATGTCAAAATATATCTAATTGTCTATCATGGTGGGGTTTTAAAAAATATTTATTTTTTAGAAGTAGTTGGACACAATATTTTTATTTTGTTTATTTATTTTTATGTGGTGCTGAGGATTGAACTCAGGACCTTGCACGTGCTAGATGAGAGCTCTACCACTAAGCCCATGTTGGATTTTTTAAAAAACGTTTGTTTCTTTTTTTAATTTGATTTTTTAAATGTTTATTTCTTTTTTGTTTTACAGAGATACAGAGATTGTTTTAGGAAAGAGAATACCCATTCAAGGGGGAATGTGGGCTATTTCAAGAGAAAGATGCCTTTTGCGGGTAAGGAAAGGAATTACACATTCAAGAGAGATTTGTAGGCTGGGTCAACAGTGAGAAACAGCCTGGTTTTTTGTTTCTAAGTTGTCTTTTAAGGTTAGAAAGTCTACCTCATGTGTCTTTAGAATTTTGGTTTAGCACAGTACTTGGTACATAACAGATGCTTAATAAATATTTGTTGAATGGACAAATATTATCAGATAAAATTATTTTTGGAGTATTGATAAATTAATATCCTTAAACCCTCTTTATAGCATTGAGGGGAATTCAGTGTGTAAACTGCCTATTAATTCATAGCAACCTATTCTTAGTGTCAGATTGTAATTCTTTTGCCTAGTTATTGTCCTTTAGGGATTAAATAAGAATTTGAACTCACTATAGCACTATCCTTGGTTTGATTCCTAAACTGTAGGCTAAACTAGGCTTTAATTTCCATGAGTAAGAGTGTAACAGTTATATATTTAAAGAAAGAAAATAACTCTCCCATCTGAAATAAGAGGTAATTTAAGGCAACAGAATTATTGGCCCCAAGTTAGCAAAAAATATTTTAAACCTGACTCATCTGTGCCTTATGGATTTCATAACTGATGATTAGCTTCTCTTAATCAGTTGAACATCCATTTAAGGGACAAATTGATTAGCTCCTTGCATAATTAACAGAACATTAAGTACCATCACTTTGAGTTGAAAAAATTGTTTTGATTAACAGCAAATATTCACGGTTTAACATTAAGACATTAAAAGACACTTTATCATATCATTATTAATCTGTTTCTCCCCCCAAAATGTCAATGAGGTGTTTGCATGTAGTTCAGTGGTCAATGCTTGCAATTCTCAAAGTATTTTCATTTTTCTGGCCAGCATTAAATTTAATAAATCTTTTCCACAGAGAATGAGAACATAATATAATACATAAATAATAACTAATGCTACTATGTGAGCAAACTCAATTTGTACTAACTCTTTACTTAGTGAAATAGTAAACAACATGATTATGAGGCATGTAACAGTGAAAATAATTAAATATTAAATTTTACAAATAATTTCAAAAAGAATTGGTGAGGAAGAAGATAACTGACAGGAATGCTAAAATTGAGAGATTGGTTATTAAAAGTGCCAGTAGCCAAAAAGGACAAAATTCATGAATCAGTAGAAGTTACATAGTTGAACAATGCATAAATAATAATAATAATAATAATAATAATAATAAATGAACAAGACATTAGAAAAACAAAAGACGCAAAAGGCTCTTCTTAAGTTGCTTAAAGATGTACTATGTCAGTAATCCATAGAAAATTGCATTAGAATACACAAACACATAATTAAAGCTAAGTATTCAGAATGTTAGGCAGCACCATCCTGAGTCAGATGGTAGTTGATTCTGACTACATCTTGGGCACCTAGGACCTAATTAGTCTTTGCAAGAAGGTGTGCAGGTATCAGTCAATTTGGGGGTTTGTGCTGAGCAGGACAGGTTAATGGAGAAATTGGAATATTTGAAACTGATGAGGCCTGAGGCAGATTTCATATAGCATTTGCAGAAGTTTAGAAACTTAGAGAACATACAGGAAATTTTGTTTAGGTCTGTTTCTAAAAATCTACAGGTATGTGCTATGTGTGTCTTTTTTAAAAAAATTCTTCAGATAAAATCACTAGTCCCAGTAAGGATTAGTTTAAAAGGAGACTGTAGGCTCCAATGAATAGAATACTGAACTGCTAATCTAAAATGATCATGTTTATTTATTTATTTATTTGGTACTGAGGACTGAACCCAGAAGTGTTTAACCACTGGGCTACATCCCCAGCCTTTTTTCTTTTTTCATTTTGAGACAGGGTCTTGCTAAGTTGTTTAGGGTCTTGCAAAATTGTTGAGGTTGGCTTTGAACTTTTGGGATCCTTCTGCCTCTACCTCCTGAGCTACTGGGATTATAGGTATGCACCGCTGCACCTCGGCTATTGTGTTATTTTAATGCTATTGCATTCTACCCATTCACTAAGGGATATGTGGATATGACAATGCAAATATTAGCTGAATGGTAATAGAGACCACATAATTCCTGAGAAACAGTCAATTAATTTGAGTTCTGCTAGATCAACTTCTCAAATGTTAGTAAGTGTTGTCTGGCTGACAAGTTGAAAACCCAGGTTCAAGGATGGTCCTCAGTGATTCTGATTTAGTAAGTATAAGGTCCTTGCCTAGCATCTGCACAGCCATATGAAGTGACAGCCGCCATTTTAATAAAAATTTCACTTTCCTGCCCAAGGGCATTTCTGAGAAAGGCTCACCACCAACCTCACACCAACCTAACAACTGCCTGCATTAGGATCTGACTGGCTCTAATCCCTCAGCCTGCTCCATAAAAGTCCTGAACCCCAAGCCTGTTTTGCTTCTCTCTCCTATAGAGAGATGGCCTTTATTTATCAGCTCTGACAAATAAACTCTCATGTATATCTCTGTCTGGTCTCTGTCTTTCATTTCTCACTTGCCAGTCTCCTGGTTCCTCACTTTCCTTTCAGTAAGCTTGTGATGAGAATTGGGAATCTACCCCAAATCTGATAGGAGACTATATTTTGAAAATCACACACAAGCCAAGAGTTCCTTGAGAGTTAGGACAATTACTGTGTCATTTTTTATAACTGCTTCATAACTAATGTGATAAGGCTCTGCAACAGCAATGATTTTTTGAACGAATACATAAGTAAATGAGTGGATATCTTGTTTCATGATTATTTATTGCTCTTCCTTATTCGCAATATCAAAAAATATTTTCAGGTTTTTCAATGTTTGACTACAAATTGCAGTCTTGGTGCTGGGGGCATAACTCAATGTTTTAATCCCCAGCACTAAAGGAGAAAGAGGGCGGAGTTGAGGGAGAGAGATCCTAATCTTAAATTTTTCATTCCAAGCAACAAAATCATGTTTTGTAGTTGGTGTTCCTGTGCATTCAGTCATTCAACATTCAAAAAATATTCATTGGGTTTACAGTATATGCCAGGGACTCCTTTAAACTCTTGGGATATATCAATGAAATAGACAAAGATATCTCCCTCATGGGGTTTGCATTCTAGAAGTATGCATGCATCATACTTCTGAGGTTTAAAATTATTTTCTGGGAATATAATTATATAAGTTCTTCACACCAAATAGAGTCTTGAATTAAGTAAAAAATTCATTTTGGAAACTTTCAAAGCTCACTGGGAAGAAGAGAGATTGGCTTAAAGCACCAGGGAGTTTTATTTTGGCACATAAATATTTATGTGTGTAAAGGGGTGTGTGGTTAATTATAAGCGACAGAAAGAGAATGACAGATGCTTAGATCCTCTGTCCCCATGGAGAGACAGACCTTGCTTGTTGGAGTGTAGTGGCACATCGTGTGGTCTGTGTACTGAATCACTGATTTAAATATTGCAGCAGCTGGAGTGCAAAGTATATCAGCAAATACTACAGGAGGAGAAGTGCGTGTGTCCTGAATACAAAGCAAGAATGAAATAGGTTTGCAATGTCGCATTAAGCAGGGCTGTGGATGGCTCTTCATTTTTTATATTTCAGTTTTAAAGGAGAACTAGGGAAGGGCAACTGGACAGTCCAGGGAACACAAGCAGGTAAATGAGTAGAGAATCTGATTTTTTTTTTTTTTTTTTTTTTTTTTTAGGATTAATGTCTGGGGATGGGGGGAGACTCATTCTGTCACGGAAAACCTACTCAGAGAATTCATCTCCATAATGAAAGCACTAGGCCAACTCAGTATTGTCCCTACTTCAGTGCTCATGGGGAGAATGAGGAAAAATTGCTATTTTCTTTAGCCACTTTCATTTTATCATCTCTACTGTGGGTGTGACATGAAGTTCAAAATCATTTTCTCAATTTTCCTTACATAAATAAAGTATATAAGGGCTTTCTAGTTTTTAGAGACCAACCCTTACATCCTTTACTAATTATTTTCCCCATTTTATAAATTAGGAATCTGAGACACAGTGTGCAAATGATGTTAGACAGAGAGCACTTGTTTAAATGTAGCAGAACAAAGACTAAATTTAGATTCTCTGATTACAAAATCTGTTTCTACCATCACATTTCCCTTCTTACACCTATTCCTTTTCCTTCTCTCTCTCTCTCCCTCTCTCTTTGTTCATTATCATCTTTTCTCTTTATAATTCCCAAAGTCAGAAATGACAGAAAAACTGGAGGAGTGAAGCTGGGGGTGGAAGACAAAGAAAATGGTTAATGATGATTGGTAAAACATTTCTCTTTACAGACATGGTGTTGAAAAGGAGTAGAAAAAAAATAAAAAGCAGATTTAGAACTATGAATTCAAAAAGCAAATGAAAAGATACATTTCATACGTGAAACAATGGGATAACTAAAAATGCTAACTCCTCAATATTCTAGAACTCTACCACTTGTACTGAAGATTTCATGTCATCTGATGAACTTATTGCAGAGATCACCTGGCTGAAAATAACCCCCAAAGTTCCAAGATATCATAAGAAGAGGCACCCTAATCTCAACCTGAAAACATCTGTGATGGTCATCAGAAATTATGGCCCAAGGTCACTTAACATGATAATTCTTCCTAAGTCAGAGACACAGCTTACCATCCATGTTGATGCCAGTGAGTTTTGAAATGTTCATGGGGAAACATCAGGGAACAGTGAGCTGGATTCCATTCTGCCTCATGCCTCATCAACCAGATGGTTGGCTGTATCAAAGCCAGTAATGCTGATGTCAGAGGCGAGAGAACACAGCTGGATTTTCAGGTTCAAGGGGAAAGAGGGAATCTATAATGCTTAAAGTTTGGGAGGAAATTGCCTTTGGACTAGTAGATAGAGCCAACTAGAACTGATGGAGAGTTTTTAATGTTAAGTCCTACAGCAACATTTCTGTGTAATTGCTTTTTGGGCCATGGTAGGATTTGAATCTTCTTTTTCTCACACCTGCTAACAGGACTACTGGTGCCAGTTAGAGAGCTATTGTGTACCAGATCTAGAGGAGATTTCAGCACTGACATATTAAACTCCCACCAACTCTTGGCTACTATTGTGTATCTTCTTTCGCCCCTGGGATTTGGTGACTAGCTTGAAATCAAAAACTGCAAGGATGGAAAATAGTTCAGAAGGCCAGCTCCTAGGAACTTGTTGATGAAGATTTTATTTTTTATGGGTATATTAGTATGATTTTACATTTTGGCTAGGATGTGAGAAAGATTAATTCATGTCTTGTTTTCTGGCTTGATCATGCTGGGGCTAGCAGGAAATTTAATTGCAGGCATAGGGGACAGGGGAGAGGGAACTGGGCTGATCCCCTGCCAGGGCTTATACAATGTAGGAAACTTAGAGAAAGGGCCTCAGGTCTATTGTAATTACCACTCAAATGCTACCTGGTCCATTTAAATAAGAAAACTCCCTTGTATCAAATTTGGTCACAGTTCCAAAGGCCATGGTATCTGCTATCCACGTATTACCACATTAGAGGACTTACTACTCCCAGGCTACTCTGAGTCGTTTTCTATACCTGAAACATATCCTCTCCAAATGCTTCCTACTCTATGGGAATACTTCTCTCTCTCTCTCATTTAGGACATTAATTCATTATTTTCCAAGCATCAGCTTCTTCCCAAAGATCTAGGGCTGAGGTTGAGGGTAGTGGAAGGAAGGGGTATTGCATTCAGAGTCTCTTCTGCAAAACAAAGAAGCTACTGTAATAATTTCCACAAACCAAAGAAGACTGGTCACAGGGGTATGGTTATTATTCTTGGAAGAAAGGTAGGATGAGAAAAATTTCCTTTTCATTCCTTGTGTTTTCCTACAGCAGCAAGAACAAGGTAGAATTAATATCTCAATAAATTATTCTGCCACACAGAAGTAGGTGACTTGTAGGTTACTGAGGTTCAATGAAGACTTGTGGGATATGCCCACACTATCTATGATTGAATCAAGTTTGGGAATGTAGGACTAGAGAATGATTGAACAATGATTTGCAGATGAGTGCTTGATCCAGGAAGATTCAGGCAATACTTCACTGGGACAATAAATGTGACATTTGGTGTCGGGAGAGTAACATATCCAAGGAGGCAGGGCTGTTCGGACCTAAATATACAAGAGCAATAAACAGTATTTCTGTTGCCAAGAGTGCCCGCATATAAGTGTGCATAAAATGCTTAAGCAGTGATCCCTCTGTGATGCTGCAGAAAGGCTCTCCCATAGCTGCTGCAGCAAAAGGGGTGCCACGAATTTTTAACCCCCAGGAATTAACTTATGTAAATGACTTCTGGGTAGCAGGAAAGATTTTTTCAAAAAGCACTCAGCCCAGAAGTAGCTCTTTTCTTGCCAACATCCTGGGTGATTTATACAAGTGTTCCTATTGAAGAGTGCAGAGAAAGAATTTTGCAGCAGAATGTGATTGTAGAACCGGAGGCAAGAGGTGTCCCCTAAAGTTGTAACTAGCGCATGGAAGCAGAGTGAAAAGAGTTGGATCAAGACAAGGACATTTATTTAAGCCATAACAGTATACTTATGAGACAGAATTAACAGTTAACTCCCCAGCTACATGGTTCTTATTACTGCCCCCTCCTTTTTTTTTTTGGTAAATAGTAACAACTACATGCTTGTTAATATATTACAATAAGATAAAGAAAAAACATTAAATATTAAGAGTTTTACTAAGTGTCTATGGTAGATTGCAAAAATCTGTACAAATTTGTCTTCTCACCATATCCATACCACTGATGGTACTCTCCTACCTTCACTCTGGGCTAGGTCATATGACTTGCACTGGTAAATGAGAAATCACCAGGTGTGAGGCTGGTAGACTTGAAAAGTGCTTGAGAAACGCAGTTGCACTGTTGTTGTGCTTAGGACCCTGAACAGTCATGTGATCAAGCTCAGGCCACCTGTGGGAGAATGAGGAACACACAGTCCACTAAGCCCCATCAATCAGCCAACAATGAGCTCTACTCCAGAAGGAGGATGGACTCACTGATCAGCCATCACCATAGGTGTGTGTAAACTGGGTTGAGACCAGTGGAGAACTTCCTAGAGAAATCTAGCCCAAATTTTGAGCTACATAAATGGCTCTCCTTTTATGCCACTAACTTTTGGAATGTTTGTTATGCAGTAATAGAGAATATAGTTCTTTATGCTATGGCTCATTGAATGTCCACACCAACCCTATAAAATAGTATTGATTTTTCACTCATTTTTAGATGAGGAAACAGTGGAAAAGAAAGAATAAGAACATAGACCAGTCTTACACATCTTTCAAATGGTGGGAGCATGATTGAGGCAATCTGATTCCAGCATCCACCCACTTAACTGCTCTGTATCATCAAACATTAAATAGGTCTGAGACAACAGGATAAAACAAAACAGGGCTGGGGTTGTGGCTCAGTAGTAGCACACTTGTCTGGCATGTGTGAGGCACTGGGTTCGATCCTCAGCACCACATAAAAATAAATAAATAAATAAAATAAAGGTATTGTGTCCATCTACAATTTAAAAAACAAAACAAAACATGACTTTAAAAAATGGATTAACTATTTTTTAAAGGCACTTTTTATGTATAATTATTTATTATATAAGTATTATTGATATATAAAAAGCTATACATATTTCAACTATACAACTTCATGAGTTTGGACATAAGTATGACCTTGTGATACCATCACCATAATCTATGCAAAAATATGTCCATCACCTCCAATAGTTTTCACCTGCCCTGTTTATTTATTGTTATTATTATCATTGTTTTGGGATGAGATCACTCAATGTAAGATATACCCTCTTAGTAAATTTTTAAACATGCAATGCACAATGATTACCTATAGTATTACACTGTACAGAAGATTTCTAGGACTTCTTCATCTTATATAACTGAAACTTTGTACCCTTTGGCTCATATCTTCTCAATTCCTCCTCTCCTTGGCTCCTGGTAGCTCCATTCTACACTCTGCTTCTGTGTTTTAGATTCCTTATGTAAGTGGTATCATATAGTGTTTGTCCTCCCATATCTGGCTTTACTTAGTATAATATCCTCCAGTTTCATCCACTTGCTGCCAGCAGTAAGATTTCCTTCTTTTTTTTTTCAAGGTTGAATAGTATTCTATTGTATGTGTATTAAGTGTACATACCACTTTCAATTAGTTCTTTCATTTGTCTCAAAATATAACTTTTATTAAAAGGAACCACTCATTGGGGCTGAAGTTGTGGCTCAGTGGTAGAGTACTCACCTAGCATGTGTGAGTCCCTGGGTTTGATCCTCAGTACCACGTATAAATAAAGGTATTGTGTGCAATTACAACTTAAAAATAAATAAACATTAAAAAAAGGAACCACTCAGGAAATAATGGGGAATGACATTGGCCAAATTATATTATTATATTGTGTGCATGCATGAATACGTAACAACAAATCTCACCATTATGTACAACTATAATGAAACAATTTTAAAAATGGGAAATCAGGAGCCCCCCAGCTAAGTTCTGGCCATGATGATGTAACAAGGAGCATATTCACTCACTCTTTTTAAACAACTATAAACCAGATAAAGCAAATGAAACATAGGTTTCAGGCTTTGGACAACAGATGGCACAGGTCTGTGATCCCTGAGATGAGAAAAACAAGTGAACCTTACAATTGTAACTGCTCATTACCTAGTGAACTTTCAGATCAAAGCATGGGGAATTGGGCCTCAAAGTAAGATTAACAACTATCCTGAGTTGAATGTAACTGTTAGATGGCTAGAATTTCCAGGGCAAAATATAGGAGAGGCAAGAGCTGTTCACACAGACACACAAACACACACACACACACACATAGGTGTGGGGGGTGTGGAGATCATCAGTTATCTGAAAAGTGAAACTTTGAATCTTTGACTGCTCATGTATGTGAGAAAATTACCTGAGATCTTAGAAAGAATGCTGGAAAGAAGTACATAGATTGTATAGGCCTGGGAATAGTTGGTGTTCTCAAGAGTCCAAGTGTAAGATCTTCTTTTATATAAAGGCATAAAGTAGAATCCTCAGAGAAGTATTACCTAAACACTGGGGCCAAATTAACACTAGATTAAAAATTACTTGGAATACATACTAGCAAAACAGAAGAGGAAAGCCTGAAGTGATCCAACTGATTTCAATACTTTAACCATGTCCCAGAACAAAGCTTAATGACAGTTAAAGGAATATGACAAATCTAGCACCCAACAACATAAAATTAAAAATGTCCCACATCCAGAAATAGTTTCAGGGCATCTAAAGAAGCAGAAAAATATGAACCATAGTCAAGAAAGAAGCATATCCAGAGGTCTTGGGTTGTAGCTCAGTGATAAAGTGCTTGCCTTGCGTGTGTGAGGCCCTGGGTTCCATCCTGAGAACCACATAAACTTAAATAAGTAAAAATAAAGATATTGTGTCCATCTACAATTCTCATTTTTTAAGCAGAAGGAAAATGATGGAAATACATATGTGAAGGAATGAAAAGGACTGGAAATGACAACTATATGCATAAATATATTACTTTTTCTCATTAAAAGCTCTTAAAAATAAGAACAATTTAAAAAAATTTTAAAAGAGAAGCATAGGGCTGGGGATATAGCTCAGTTGGTAGAGTGCTTGCTTTGTATGCAAGGCCCTGGGTTCAATCTCCAGAACTACCACCACCACACACACACACACACACACACACACACACACACACAAAAAGACTAAAAAAGAAGCATATCCAGAAACAATAGAGATGATGGAATTATCTGACAAAAACATTAAAACACCATCCCCTTATGTTTGAGAAAAAATAGGAAGGTATAAAAATGATGAGATAAAGGAAAGATATAAAAAAGACCCCAAATGAACTTCTATAAATTAAAAATACAAAGTCAGAAATAAGAAATAAATCAAATGGTAATAAAGGGCAATTAGAACTCTGTAGAACAAAAATAAGTGAATGTGAAGTCCTCACAGCATAGAACGTCCAAATGAAACATACAGAGAAAAAAAGTCAGTAGAAAGAAAATTGGTGTTTCGTGGAGATGTCAGGTGGTTTAATGTACATATACTTGGGTTCCAGAAGGAGAAAATAAAAAGAAGGGATAGATATATTTCCAGAAATATTAGTAAAAATAATTTTCCAAATGTGATGAACCCAAGTCCTCATTCATAGCCAAGAAGTTTAATATATCCCAAGCATATGAAACAGAAGAAAGGCACACAAGGTACTGTTAATATACAGAGATGAAAACAAAAATCTTAAAACAGCCAGACTCAAAAGACATACTACATGAAGAGGGAAAACTTAATGAATGATATTGTACTTCTTGATAAAAACCATGAAAACCAGAATACAAGGGAATAATGTCTTTATAATACGAAAGGGGAATAAAATCTGTATATCTAGGACTTTAAAACCAACAAAAACATTCTTCAAAAAATAAAGCAAGTTGCATTTTCATAAACACAAAAGCAGAATATATTCATTACCAGCAGACTGTATGGCAAGAAATGTGAAACAAAGTTCTTTAAGCAGAAGGAAAATATACAGATCTATGTGAAGGAATGGAAAGAACTATAAATGACAACTATATGCATAAATATATGACTTTTTCTCATTAAAAACTCTTTAAAATAAGAACAATGTATTTTGTGATTAATAACATACAGAAATAAACTATAGCACTACAATAACACAGTGGACAGGGGAGAAATAAAAGTATACTGTATTAAGATTCTTATGCTGTAAGTTGTGGCATAATATTATTTGAAGGTAGAAATGATAAATTATAGAGATATGTTTTAAACATGAGAAGTTCAAAGTTTCTATAAACTTAGGAAAAGGTTTTAACCATGGTGAAAGTAGCCACCAGAACCAATATTATACCTGTTTAATCAATCTACAACTCACTTCAGTGAACATGCTTTTTCAAGCCAGCCAATCAATGTTAGCCTCTCAATGCTGAAGTCAGTCAATTCAGGATGGATTAATGTCCATAAACATGCCACTGAGTGCCAGCCAATCAATGACAGTTTCAGCTGAATAACCACACTTTTAGAGATGATATCAATCTACTTATACCTCTCAAAGTCTATCGGTGCCTGAGCTCCACATCTCTCTCCAACAAACATAAAATCAGTTTTCTGCACTGCTCAGATACTATAGCTCATCAGCATGGCTCTTCCTTTTATATTATTTTTTATTGGAGAAATGGAGTGGTAGTCTCATTATCTTTTGACAAATCCTAGACAAAGAGGTACAAGTCCATGATGAAAATAAAAATAGACTCATAGAAAAAATATTTAATGATTACAGAAGAAGGCAAGAGAAAAAGGGACAGAGAAGAGATGAAACAGAAAGAAAACAAATGATAAGTTTATAGATATATAAAGCTAACCACATCGACATTCACATTAAATGTAAGTGATTTAAACAGTCCAACTAAAAGGAAGAGATTTTCAGATTAGTTTAAAAAGAAAGTCCTAACTATACACTGTTCATTAGCAACAGGCTTTAAAGACAGATAAGTTAAAAATAAGAACATAGATAAAAATATAACATGTAAATACTATTTTTAAAAAAGATTAAGTGAATACATTAATACCAGATAAAGTAAACTTCAGAGCAAGAAAGCTATGATGTGTTTTTTTTTATTTTTTGTTTTGTCTGATTCTGCCTTTAATAATCACTAGAAAGAACAGTTTAGAAGTGAAAAAAAAAAGTTTCAGATTAATCAGTGTCCTCCTTAAACTTGGGATTACAATTTGAAGTTTTATAAAATTTGTGATCTTTTACAATTTTAAAGTTTCTTTTCTAGCCTAATCTTTTTTTAATTCATTTTTAAATTTATATATGACAGCAGAATGCATTACAATTCTTACTACACATATAGAGCATAGTTTTTCATATCTCTGGTTGTATACAAAGTATATTCACACCAATTCATGTCTTTATACATGTACTTTGGAGATTTCTTGGAAAATTTGGAATGAAACCACCATTTGACTCAGCTATCCCTCTCCTCAGTCTATACTCAAAGGACTTAAAAATAGCATACTACAGGGACACAGCCACATCAATGTTTATAGCAGCACAATTCAAAATAGCTAAACTGTGGAACCAACCTAGATGCCCTTCAATAGATGAATGGATAAAAAAATGTGGCATATATATACAATGGAATATTACTCAGCAATAAAAGAGAATAAAATCATGACATTTGCAGGTAAATGGATGGAGTTAGAGAAGATAATGCTAAGTGAAATTAACCAATCCCAAAAAACCAAATGCCAAATGTTTTCCCTGATATAAGGAGGCTGATTCTTAGTGGGGTAGGGAGGGGGAGTGTGGGAGGAATAGATGAACTCTAGATAGGGCAAAGAGGTGGGAGGGAAAAGGAAAGGGGTCATGGGGTTAGAAATGATGGTGGAATATGATGTGCTTTAAAAAGAAAATATCTATTTCAGATAAATCTGTTATCTGTGAGTTTAATGTTAATGAACCAACAACATTTATTAAATAAAACACCTTTAAACAGAATATACATAAAACAAGATTATGCACTGATCAACTGATGAAAATGTTACCCCAGACCTGCAGGAATGTAATCTTGTATTTTCCCTAGGAGCAATGAATGTTCAGTATTTGCTAATTCATTGTTTGCAGAGACTTTATTGAAAATAATAATAAACGAATAATGAATAATTAAAATCACTTATACTTGTAATGAACAATTAGAAGATAAATTTTAAAATAATATTTATAATAGCATTTAAAGCTCTGTAATATTTAGAGATACATTTAGCAAAATTTATATTAGATCTGTACATTGACAACTGTAAAACATCCCATTGCAAGAAATTAAAGAGCTAAATAAATAGATATTCTGTCCTCTTGAATTACATGACTCAGTATTGTTAAGATGTCAAAATCTTAGCAGAATCCTAGTAGTAATACGCAAGTCATTCCTCAAATTTATGTGGAAACTTAAAAGATCTTGTGTAGACAAATCAATTTTGAAAATAAAGAACAAAGTTGGAGGATTTACAGTATCTAGTCTTAAGACATTATAAAGCTAAACTCATAAAGATGGTCTGATTTTGGCATTAAAAATAAACATACAGGGGCTGGGGCTGGGGCTGAGCGGTAGAGCGCTTGCCTAGCATGTGTAAGGCCCTGGGTTTGATCCTCAGCACCACATAAAAATAAATAAACAAAATAAAGGTATTGTGTCCAACTACAACTAAAAAAAAATAAATATTTTTAAAAAACATACAAATCAACAGATTAGGATAGAGGGTTTAAAACCTCGCATTTGGATCCCCACATAATACCTAAATCTAATTTTGTTTTTGCTAATAACCTCCACAGATTCTTAAAAGTGAGCTTTTATTATGATGTAGCTAATAATTAGGCAAGCTTACTAATTTGATTCTGGTTCTTTTCTCATTTCCATGTTTACCTTTGGGAAGGCAAATGGTTAGAACCTGGACTGCAGGGAGAGTTGCAAGGCAGAAACATCTCACAAAAACTAATTGGTTGCATTAGGTGAGGTTCTGTGTTGAACTCTGTAGGAAAAGAACTGATGACAGACAGATCTCAGGATTTCCAGGTATGATGCTGGTTGGCAATACTGACAGGCCACTGTGAGGGAAATACGCAACCTATGTGTATTACACGTGATACCAACTGGGTCTATGGTAAGTGAAATCTGTAACCAAATACATATGAAATGTGTAAGGACTATAAATATCTTCCCAGCCAGGTCTGTGGAAAAATGAGTTATGAAAACCTTTCAGTTTTAAGAGCACTTTGTGTTTTGTAACTGTAGATAAAATTGTATAGTTTTGAGTGAATTGTGCTGGTATCTTTTGAGTTGAATACATGAAATATTAAAAAAAATACTAAAAGTGTCATCTTGTCTAAGATGTCTAGCATCTTGTAGGAAATAAAATTATTAAATAAACACTTTAAGATGCCAACCCTGTATTACCCCACTTAATCTTGCTTGATCATCACATTAACAAATGTCAATACTAGCTTCCAATAGAAGATCAGACTTAAATAATATTTGGGGAAATCAAACAAGGTTACTTACTTATTAAATGACACAGCACAAAATAAGCATGGGAAAAGTTCTCTAATGAGACAGAAATCTAAGATTTCAAGATTTTCTCCAAAGGGCCACACACACCAGTGGAAAGGCAGGAGTTGGCTGTTTAGTCTGAGTGACAGCATGTTCATGAAAGCAGTTATTCCTGAATGGTCCAGTTAAAAATAATTTTCTAGCAGAGGGGAGTGAAGGGAGAGGAGAGGTCATAGGGGTAGGAAATATAGTAGAATGAATCAACATTATTATCCTATCTGCATATATGACTACATGACCAGTGTGATTCTACATCATGTGCAACCAGAAGAATGAGAAGTTATGCTCCATTTATGTATGATGTGTCAAAGTTCATTCTACTGCCATGTATAACTAATTAGAACAAATTAAAAAAATAATTTTCCAGCTTATGATTCAGCTTCCTTGGCCTTAATTTCTATTAGGAACTCTGATTATAAAATCCAGGGTTTATTAAGTACCCACTAAGTCCCAGGAACATTATCACTTGTAATCCTCACAACACTCAAGGTGGATACTTTTACTGCCATTAACAGGTAAAGAAACTAATATTCTGATGTACTAAATACCTTGACTTGTACAGAAGAGGATTACTTAGGATTCTAACATGGACTTTCTTTTCCTTTATAGTACAGGCTTGAGGTTCTACTTTAAGTAAAGTGCTCTGTAGAAGTCTAAATATCAGCCTAGATAAATTATAAACCTGTTATTCACATTATAAAATAATAATTATTTTACAAACAAGTTTCCTTAAATAGTAAGACTTCTTTAAATTACAGTTTCCTTGACACATTTTGTTTATTGGTCATTAATCAACTTGAATTTTGGGAACCATGGCCAAATATTGATCAATTAGAAAAGAAGACAAAGAAATACCAAAGAAAATCAGATGGAAAGTACAACTAAATATATTCCCCTTTTTCCATAAATACATGCATCCTAGAACTGGATTGGTTTGAGCTGGAAAGATATTCTTCCACGGCAATTTGGAGATGAATTTTAGAAGTCCTGAATTAAAAAGAATCCTGTCAGATGTCATTAAGAGATTCACTGAGCTTCACTGAAAACAAGAGCAGACCAGATAAGTAGTTTATCCGAAATGCTATAAAAAAAAGAGAAAGTTGCTAAAACCCAACCAAAAGTATTACAACAGTTATTTTTAGTCCACCAAGATCTTCAAACTTAAAGATTCTCTATCCCCCCTTTTAATTATTTCTATTTAAGATATTACTCATAGAGTACCCAAGTAATAGTCAAGGGGCACATTGATTAGGACCAGAGAAAGTCATTTAATACCACAGAACAAGAGTAGGGATTAGTGGAGAAGATGTAATCGAGTTCATAACAAGCGTATTTTGAGTAAACAAAAATTAGCTTTCTTGAAGAGGACTCTACAGAATGAAAAAGTGACGAGATGAAAATGATATGAAGGGAAATTGAAAAATAAGCTTTTGCTTTAATAAGCCCCTATGATTAGATAACAAGATATTTGCATGATTAAACAGGACCCAACCACTATGACATTAATCTGATTCAGGAAAGCAGTTCTTCCTGAATACTCCATTTGAAATAATTTTCCAGCTTTACTTCTTCAGCTTCATCAATCTCTTATTTTCTATGGTGTCATTGCTTTTCAAATCTAAGCATTTGATTTTAGCATATTTATCTTAAGCACATCTCATTTCTCCATTTTTACAGGCTTCTCCACATTTTGATTGCTCTGCCTCTAAAAGATACTTCAGTAGTTTCCTTCATAATAATAATAGCACCTGCTATTTGTGGGCTTCGTTTTTGCTAGAAGGTGTGCTAAGTGCTCTATGTGATTTATTCTCACTTACCCCAAAATAACCTAATGAGGAAACTGGGGTTTAGAGAAATGATGTGATTTGTTCAAGGTCAAACAGATCTAAGTGGCAGAACCAGAATTTTAAGACAAGGGTCTACTTGACTTTAGTCTTTGATCTTAACTATTGCATAGCATCTGCTGTCCCTGCAGGTTTTTAAGGCTGTGGCATCCTTGTTTGTGGTGTCATTTGAGGTCCCATTTTAGTCAGGGAGGAAGGGCTCTCCAAGAGATTCCAGGCTCTGTCATCTGATAACTGGGCGTAACTATTTGGTCCCTTTATCTTCATATATATGACTCTTTAATTCCTGATTATTCTCTAATCTTTGGAAGAGTAAATAGGCAATTATAATTTTAAATCTCAAAGTTAGGTCAAGAAAGAGAACTAGTCAAAGATTAAATGACTTGCTAGGGAAATGGAACTTAAGAATTTTGAGCCAACTACTTGGGTAGAAGCTCTACAGGACAGTGAAAAGCAAACCAGATGGGGTAATTGCCCTTGCCCTGGGGTTCCTGATCTCATGGAGTTCAGAGCTAGAACTCTTGGTTCCCCTTCCACTCCAGCGATGATTTATTTTTTTCATTACTAATCTTTGCTCCAACAGAAAGGTGTTAAGTGATTTATCTCAGAGAACCTCGAACCATGGGACTACCCCTGGAAGGCTAATCTATAATATCTATTACCACGTAGTGGTCAACTGAGGTCCGTGTTTCGCTAATGAATGGAAAGGAAGACAAGAAAACAACTCATTATTTTAAATGTGATTTTAATTCTCCTTAAAAAATAAAGCAAATGGCATGATAGTTTGGCAGCTTTTTGACAGCATCCACATTTGATTTGATGAGATGTGTGCTCTTATTTGAATTGTATCCAAAAGAGGGCAGACAGATGGAAGGCTTTTACAAAAGGGAAAAAAAGTCCTGGTTAGCGTGAGCTTGGAATTCCTAATTTGCTTTTATTTTTTTTCTCTTAAGAAGCAATAAATAAGTCTTAACAGATGGGCTAACACTTGAGTTAAAAGCATCCTTTGAAAAATTACAAGCAATGAGTGCCTTATACAGATGTGGAGAGTTCAAATACATGCAAATCATAGCAAACCACACAGGGGGAGGATAGAGATGCAGAAACTTTCTGAGAAAGGAGGCTTAGAGAAACAAATACAGACTCAGAGCTATAAAACTATCATCTGTGACCTTGCAGCATAGTTTTTCAAACTGCAACCCATTATTAGGTTGTGAAATCAAGTTAGTAGGTTGTAAACTGGAAATTGAAAAAATGCTGGTGGTGGTCAGGGTGGGGACAAGAACAAAAACTGTTTAGAGTGTCCCACGCATAGTAAGAATAAATACTGTTTCATGATGGTTTGTTTCTCTTACACACTCTATACTGGGTCATGATGTATATTTTACTATATGTAGGTCATAGTTAAAAATATACATATTTTAAAGATGCTGGTCTAGCAGATGACTAATACAACTCTATTGCTTCATTCATGAATAGCCACACTTTATTCTATAGTATTAACACTTGAGTTATGCTTCTGAATGTGCCAAGTATAGTCAAGAAAATTCTAGTTGACTTGAGCAGGGCTGGCTTGGTGGTCTGTGAAAATGTCCTACTTGCCAGATGTCCCTTGGAAGTCTTGTGTCTTGTTGGCATGAGATGAACACACAGAGAGCAGGTGATCAACTGCCTTTGTTTTGTAGACTCAACTCAGAGAGATACTACTTTCAGATCTGATGTGAATGGTGTAATTAGGCATGCAATAAGGAGCAAGAGACCCAGAAGCTGAGCTTGTGGAGAATAAAAAAGTCATAGATTGTTTCCTTGTAAGTCATTTTTAATGAAAATAATAATGGTAGTCTAATAAATGCTAGTCATTTATTGAACAGTTACTAGATACTACTACTATGTTAACATTTTACATGAATTATCTTGTAACAATGCTACGAGACAGGCACCATTATCGTCATTTTATAAATGAGGGAATGGATATTCAGAGATGTAGGAAAATTTGCCAAAATTTTTGCCAATAACTATTATTGGAGGAACCAGAACTTAAATTTAGGCTTATTGCCAAAAACTGAATCTTTTCTAAATCTGTACACTGCTTTGGTTGCTTTGATTTACTATATCCATTTCCTAGGCTTAAAGGTATATCCCTCACCAATATAGACAATAAGGATTGACTCTGTGAATTATTCTTGAGTACCTTTTTTCTGCCATTCTCCACAGCTTGGCCCTTAGCTCTCTGCCCAAAATATGAGCTATGTCATATCTGTCCACTTCCTCCCATTTCTCCTGCTCTCCTCCCAGCACAAGCCATTATCCTGTCTCATTCTAGCCTATAGAATGTTATTCAAGTGTTCTCTGGCTGTCATTTATGCTGCCCTGCAATTCATTCTCCATGTTGCAACTAAAGAAATCTTTAAAAAAAAATAATCATCCTTCTGCCTTAAATGCTATAGTGTTTTTCCTTTGAATTTAGAAGAAAATCTAAACTCCTAGCATATGGAGGCTACATA
Source organism: Marmota flaviventris (assembly GCF_047511675.1). Lineage (NCBI taxonomy): Eukaryota > Metazoa > Chordata > Mammalia > Rodentia > Sciuridae > Marmota > Marmota flaviventris. The sequence goes on from NC_092499.1 coordinate 66,707,525, forward strand.
GACTGGACCTGGCCCTTCTCTCAGCTTCATCTCCTGCTGTCCTCCCACAGACTCTTACTTGGCTCAGCCTCAGGGTCACATATCTGCTCTTTTCTTTGCCTGGAAAGTGCTTTGCCCAGATTTTAGCAACGCTGACTTTTTCTTCCACATCTATCCTGTGCGGTGTCAGTGATGGGTTCTCTGACCTATCCTCCTTAAGTGCTGAAAACCTCTCACCCTCCCTATTGCCAATTGCCTCAGACATACCTTCTTTGTAGCACTTCATTGCCATCTGAAAGTATCTTGCTAGTTTACTTGTTTATGATCTGTCTTCTCCTCTAAGCACCAAAGGTATGTGACCTTGTCTGTGTTATCCTTGGCTTTATCCCCAGCTTTTAGAACAGGGCCAGCCTGACAATATCACGTACTAAGAATTATCTGTGGATGAACGAATGAATTTTGTTTTAGAATTTTTCAAAAGGTCCACATTATTTTTCTAATTTTTAATTATTAATTGAAAAATAATCTTCTATATTTATGGGGTTTAATATGATGAGTTAATATATTGAGGAATGATCATGTCAAGCTAATGAACATATGCATCACCTCACATTCTTATGTTTTTGGTGGTGGGAGCATTTAAAATATTTCTTTAATAATATTGAAATATACAATACATTATTATTAGCTATGGTCACTATGTTGTGCAGTAGTTATTGAGAACTTATTCCTCCTGTGCAGTTGAAATTTTGAGTCCTTCGATCAACTTCTCTCTATTCCCCTACTCTCAGCCTTTGGCAACCCTCATTCTACTCATTAGTTCTATAGTTGTGACTTTTAAAAATTCTACATGAGATGATGCAGTTGTTTGTCTTCCTGTGTTTGGCTATTTCACTAAGAATAATATGCTCCAGATTTGTCCATGTTGTCACAATGACAGAATTTCCTTCTTTTTAAAGGCCAAATAATATTCTACTCTGAAGATATACTATATTTCTTTATCCATCAATCTGTTGGTAGACAACTTAGGTTGATTCCCTATCCATTCTAAGAGCATAGAACCTATCATAAAGAGAATTGTGAAGTGGCGCCAAAATTGTGAAGAGAATGAAAGTAGGATTTCTCCTTATACTGCCAGATGGATGTGGCATTGTTTGTGTTTGTATGTGTGTGTGTGGTGCTGGGGATTGAATCCAGGGACTTGAGCATGCTAGGCAATGAATGTGGCGTTTTGAAAACACAGGTCCTATTTGAACTCTAGACCAGAGCTCCTGTGGGTGTGGATTTCTTAATTACTACTATATTTGGTTTTTCTTTCCTAAAACATCATCTGCCATGACCTTGATAGACTTGAAAATGTTCATTATGTGGTGTCAGAGTTGGAATCTCAATTCCTATAACTGTAAAGATAAAAATAAATCTACCTAGTAGGAATGTTTTGAAGCTAAACTAAGAAAGTATATTTGAAAAACGAATGTTGGGATTAAATAAATTTTTTGGAAAAAAAATTGTTTTCAGTGCTGGGGATTGAACCCAGGCCTCTGCACATGCTAGGCAAGCATTGCACCCTGAGCTATACTGGCATCCCCACTACACTGATGACCAGTCTCTTCACATATTTTGGAGCGGTGAGAAGTGGATGTGGAATTGCTTTTTGTTAATTCCAAATGTGAGAAAAATATCTCTATCCCATAAAGTACTCATCAGAAATTGGGGTGTCATCCTCAAAGCCTCATTTCCCTGTATCCTCACGTCCAGTAGCCTACCAGTTTCTATTAATATTTCTTCCTCTCTATAAAGTGGGGACACCCCCCATTTCCATTTGCAGTTTAGTGGTGAACCAACATGCCCTGAGCACAGAGATCATTTTAAATATTAGTTTTCTTCCTTTGACTGAATAAAATCCATTGGTACCTTCCCTTAAGACACCCCTATTTTTTGGTGCCACACAAGGCTCTCTGGCACTGTGTAGTTTGGGGCGCTTTCTTGGGCTTGTCAATGCTCATTTGTTACCTCCCTCTTATATAGACACAGAAGAAAGGGGCACATCTTCCTAGTCTCCCCCTCACATTCTTCATGTGATTAAAATAGTTGCTGAAAGCTGGTGTGAGTCCACTGAGGGACCTTCCTCCTAACATCTAACTGGCCAAACCAATTGCCTACTTTCACCAAACCAGCCTCAGGCCCAGAGTCTTCCTTCACTTTCTTGTCAGAAGGCACTTACATTTTTACTGGCTTGCCTTGCATTTGTGCTGGTAATAAACCACCTTAGTTTATTATGATTTTTTTAATAAACTTAATTTCTTCATTCTTTTTTCCCTTCTCATCTAATTATTTACCAGTTGGACTACTGTAATAGCCACCAAGTGGTTTTCCTGCCTTTAATCTCACACCCCTCCAATCTAACTTGCTGTTCTTGTTATTATCTCATCCCCTCAGGACCATCTACCAACTTTCACAGTGACAATTAGGCAGTCTGGGAAACAAATTAAAGCCAGAGTGGTGGAGCTGGTGATGCACGGCTCCTACCTTTCTTATTCATCTCAAAGGAGCTACTCTGTGTGTGCTGACTGTGGACCAGATAAGAGGGTAGTGCCCCAGCAGATCAATTTCAGGTCTGAGTGTGTATTAAATTGCTGGTTAACCTGGGCAGCTCACATCATGTCTCTGAGCCTTAGTGTGCTCATCTGAAACAACAACAACAATAGACAACGGTAATAGTTGAAAGTTCTTTTAAATTTACTAGGTGTCAGGCTACACATTGCATCTATTAAGTGCTACACATTGCATCTATTTATCTTTTCCCTTGAGGCAAATACTACTATTGTCTGCATTTTACAGATCAGAAAAATGAGGCAGAGGGAGGCTAAGGAACCAGAGCAAAGGTACAGCTAGTAAGCGTTGGGACTACAATTCAAACTCAGGTTCTAAAGTTTGCACTTAGGTGCTGCAAAAAAAGGAGTTGAATCTGATGAGCTTCTGGGGTCTCTCTAGCTCTAAAAACAACGTAAGTTCCTGTGCTAGAGAAGGGCTGGTTCCCCAAGCAGAAAGGGTAGGAAGAGAGCGAGGTAAAGGTGTGACACTGCAGCCAGTACAGTTCATCCTCAGGCTGGGAACACGGTCTAAATATAGAACCTCACTTACCATTGGAAGGTCTGACTAAACTGGGTTAGTTGCTGGGCAGGCGAGGTGCTAGAGGCAGTGCGTGCAGAAAGGTGTGCCAGCTGCGCAGCAGCACTGCATCACAATGTAGGGCAAGGTTTCTCCCTGAGCACTGCCCTGCTTGCATCACAGTTTTCCTTGCACGTCCTATAGAGGGATTATATAATGCTGACTAAGGTTGATTACTTTATGAATCAATCTGCCTCTTAGAGAAACAAGGGCATTTTGCCAAACCCTTTTCCACCAGGTCGACAGTTTCTTGCCTTTAGGTTGATTCCCTTTCCATGTGTTTTCATTTGTAAGGGAAACTCTGGCATGTGTCTAATCCATGCACAGCTGGACTGGTTTTGAACATGCAAACCTTCCAATAGAGTTAACTTCCTCTTCGGACTTACTCTTTGGGAGATGTTTCCAGATCCTTTAGATATGGCATTGAATCATGTCCCTCTCCTCCACCCAAAAGAGATTTAAGTCTTAACCCATGCAACTTGTCAAAGTGACCTTATTTGGAAATAGGATCTTTGCAAATGTAATGGAATTATGAACAAGTCATACTGGATTTGAGTGTGCCTCATCCAATATCCTGTGTCCTTTGAAAAAGAGGTAATTTGGATATAAACACACTGACACATTGGGAGCATGCCAGGTAATCATGGAGGCAGGGATTGGAGTGACGCATTGAAAAGTCAAGGAATGCCAAGGGTTGTGAGCAAAACTCCAGAAGCTAGAAAAAGGCAAGGGAAGGTCCTTCCCTAGAACCTTCAGCATGGTCCTGCTGACACCTTGATTTCAGGCTTCTGACCTCCAGAACTGTGAAAGAAGTGATGATGCAGAAACTGAGGGAAGATGCTATTTCAAAAAAAATATTTCAAAACTTATTACACAGAAGAGAGAGGGACAATTGCTAAAGCAATAAACTCTGTTCACATGCTGCTGACTGGTGGAGTTAGGCCAGCACTAAGTTGTTCTTTAGTGTGGCACTTTGGAGGTGATGAATAAGTAACCTTCATAAAAGCAGTTAAGGTGCAGGTGGGACAAAAAGGATGACAGTGGATTCAAGGGAAAGAGGTGGGAGGTGAAGTACAAACTCTTTGGGGGATTTTTTTTTTTCTGCAAAGGGGGCATAAAAAATAGTGTAGTAGCTGCAGGATAATTTGATGTCAAGGGAAAGGGAGATTTGTTTGTTTATTTATTAAACAGGGAAATACTCATGTTATTGCTAACAATCTCAAGAAAGAAAAAAAAAATGATGTAGGGGATAGAAGGGAGAATTGCTATGGTGATGTCCTTGGGTCAGGAAGGGAGATGAGAGTCTGTGAACGAAGGGGAGGAGCTAGCCTCAGAAAAGAGCAAGCAGATTCACTGTCACAGGAGGGAAGGCAGAATAGATGAGCGCAGGCACTGGTAGGTTGTTTGTTATACAAGTGAGAGCTCATGGGATTTTTCTCTGATTGCTATTTTCTCAGCTATGTGGGAAGCAAGGTCATGAGCCAAGAGTGAGGAGGGGGAAGAGGTGTGACATCCGGGAGAGCCAGAGAGTGAACGGACTAAAGAAATGTAGTCATAGAATTTCCAGGCAGCATTGTCTAAAAATGTAAGAGATTATGTAGGTGAGTAGAAAACAAGGACTGAGAATTTCATACATTTGTCATCAGCCCACCCATGGAAGCTATACTACAGGCTTTGAGATTCAAAGAAGAATTCTGACCCCACGGAATTTAAAACCAAGTGTAGGCAACAAATAATAAACACATGAAAGGTTCAAATAATAATTTAAGACAATAGAAGAGATATATGTGACAAGGAAACATATAAAACTGCTGAATATGTTTAAAGAGAGGTGATCTAAAGTGATGTGATGGTTGATCCTGGTAGAGAAGATAAATTCAGAGAAGGACAATGAGGATAAAGGAAATAATAGGAACAAAGTCCAAAGACTGAAGGGAAAGAGGCAGAGGTATATCATCACCAAGTAGTATCGCCAGACAAAATACAGAACACCCAGTTAAATTTGAATTTCAGATAAACAACAGATCATTTTTAGTATAAATATGTTCCATGCATACTTATCTGAAATCAAATTGAAATGAATGTCCTATACTTGTATTTGCTAAGTTTGGCAACCATACCACTAAAGTTAAGAAAAACTGAAAGAATGTTCCCTTCCCCCAAGAGAAGGGAGAATTCGAAAAATAAAAAGTATATTCAGTAGTGGCAGATGCTTCAATGAAGATGCAGAAATGAGGCATTTGATAGAGCAACAAAAGCAGAAGCTCAAATCAACAGATATGGAATACCCAATAAAGAGACTTGGCAGTAGGGAGAGAAATATATAGTCTAAGGCCAAATGAAGAGATGGAGCCCAGGCCCTTGTCATGCAATCACTGTGATGCTGCACATATTTAGACAGTGTGTGAGCAACCAACATTCCATCTCTAAGATACTCTGTAACTGCCAGAGTATCAAACAATGAGGTCACAGCTTTGTTGGTTTGGTAATCTAGGGATCAAGTATCCCCTAGTTAAGGAGCAAGACAAGGAAAGGAGGCACATTTTGGCACATAAAATATAAAAGAAATTAAAAAAAGAAAGAACAGAAATCCTACTGTTGTAAAAATATTTATTTGTATTCAATGGTAGGCCAAATTCAGATACTCCCAGATGAAAATCAGACTGTGAATTTCAGATTGTAAATCATTTTTAAAAATATACTCTTTTGCCCAAGGAGGCTTGCTCTTTAGTGGATTTTGTTTGCTTGTAACTGGGTGGATGAAAATGTCCAAGAGATTCCATGAGAGTCAAGCCCTGCTGTGAAAAAGGCAATGGCAGAAGTTTTCCCCTGCCGGGCTGCCTGTGTTTGGGGGCTTGGTCACTGAGAATGGCCTGTCCAAGGGCTGTGAACTATCAGTGGGTAGAAGTGTTAGAATGACAGTGACACATACTTCTCTAGTAATGTTTTATCTTTGGGGGACTCAAGGTTCCATAGTATTATTAGAGAATATTTATTACTGAAATGCCTGCCCCCAGGAAGAAAAGGTGAAAACTTTTGGAAGGGATATTAAAAAATGAGGGTTAGCAGAGTGACCTTTGACAATAACTGCTAATGGATTAGGGTCAGGAACAGCTCAGTGCTCACAGATCTTAAAAATATTGTCATCTATCTTTCTCCCTGAATGGAGTGTTCATCTTGCCAGTTCCTATAGTTAATTAGATTGTTAAGTCTATTTATAGCAGCAAACACTTCACTGGCATGTAGCAAAGGCTGATTATTAATCAGGGGGCTCTACTGACTCCGGGTGGAATGAAATGTAATTATTCAAATTAGGTTTAGGCCAAGGTCCAATGACCTCACAGACATCATCCTGATTTTTAAAGTTCTAGTTTCCGTAAGCTATGTCTCTGGAAGATGTGGAGATTTCAGTCTTTGGAAGCCTTGGAATAAATAGTAATGTTAAGTTTAGGCATTCCCCCTCGTCCTTAAAACGACTGTACTCTCTTCTATAAATGTACCTGTGCACCTGCCAGCTCATGACTCAAAATCAGCATTACTGAATAAATCATTATACAAAGTAGTTATGGATGTAGAATTTTAATAGCAAATCAATGAAAGTTAATTTTCATGGATGCTATTAGAGAGAGTGTTCACCTAGTCTGTCTCCTATCATATATCATATTATTTTATACTCTGGGAGAAAAGATATTATATAGGTGATTTTAACAAAAGACAGACATTTGAATAGCTTAACCTTCTTGACTAGATTTGGCCAGTGTCCTCCCCCACATTTAACCATGTATGCCTTTAATGGGAAATTAGGATACTCTCAGGGTTAGTAGGATAAAGGAAAAAAAACTTCAGAGGAATTCTCAGAGCAGTTTGCTGTGGCTCTCAGGGGCGTGGGGGGGGGGCGCTTCCCTTAAACACTGATGGAGGAATCACGTGAGATCAGCAGCTGCTGTCCACTCTATACAACTGCCCCTCAGGTTACAAATATTTTACTCTAAACTCCTTCTGTGTTTGGCCCTCAGAGATTTTCAAGTCAAGGTGGGCTGACCTAGACTAGCTTTCTTTTTCTCCAGGAGAATCAGGTGTTTGGCACTTAAGCCTCTTTTCATTTTCACTCAAGGTGCTGAGAAACCTAGAAAATACTTTTAATTTCTGGATGGAGTAGGGCGGGGCACAAGTATTGACTGTATTACCACTTAACCTTGTGCCTGTCTTAGACAGGGATTGTTTGGTTGGAAGTAACAGAAATGATCTCTAGCAATCTAAAGCAAAAAAGATGGAGAATCTATTAAGTATGTCCATGGTTATCCATCCAGGGGCACAGAGTTTAGTTGGGTCTTGAAGAGATCCCTACTAGGACTTGGAGAACTTTGTGCTCAGCAGGGCTGAGTTGTCATGTCTCTGCTCCTTCTCTAGGGCAGACTAACTTTCTTTGCTTAGTTTGTATATGGTTTATCATGGATGCCCTTAAGTGGTATCCCCAGTCTTTGAGTTTTAAGATGTTCATAATCTAGATCTTACAGCTCCTGACTTAATTCCCTTTTAAAAATAGGACTTTAAAAAATCCAGACATACTTCATATAAGGGTCACTACTTAAAAATGTACAATTCAGTGGGTTTTAGTGTTTCCAGTCATCACCACTATCTAATTCCAGGATATTTCCATCACCCCAAAAGGAAACTCCATACTTATCAGCAGCTACTCCCAATTACCCACTCTCCACACGTGATGTGCAACTACTAATCTATTCTCTGTCTCTATGGATTTTCCTATTCTGGACATTTCATATAAATGGCATAATACATATATGGTGTCTTACTTCACTCACTTAACAAAATGTTTTCAAAGTTCATCCACACTGTAGCATGCAACAGCACTTCATTGCTTTTTATGATTAAATAATATTCCATTTATGGATATACCACATTTTGTTTATCTATGCACCAGTTAATGGATATTTAGGTGTTTTCACTCTTTGACTATATTAAAAATGTTGCTATGAACATTATTTTAAAAATGTTTAAATATTTATTTTTAAGTAATAAAAATAAGTTGTGTATATTTATGTGTATAATGTGATCTTTTGATTTGTGTGTTCATAATTGTGAAATTATGGCTGATTATAATATCTATCACCTCACATTCTTATTATCTTTTTTTTTTTTTTGGTAGTTGTACACAATAACTTATTTATTTATTTATTTATTTTTAATGTGGTGCTGAGGATCGAACCCAGGGCCTTGCACATGTGAGGCGAGCGCTCTATCACTGAGCCATAATCCCAGCCCCACATATTTATTATCTTAGTGATGAGGACCTTTAAAATCTGTTCTCTTAGCAACTTTGAACATGCTTTATGTCATTGTTAATTATAGTCAGTCACCATGCTGTACAATAGATCTCTAGAATTTATTATTCCTATCTAACTGAAACTTTGTATACTTTAACCAATATCTCCCATCCTTACCCCTTCCTGCTACCCATCTCCTGGTAATTATCATTCTACTTTGCTTCCGTGAGTTTAAATTTTTTAATGGGATCTCACAAAGTATTTGTCTTTCTGTGCCTGGCTTATTTCACTAAACATATTACCCTCTAGGGTCATACGTGTTGTTGCAAATGACAGAGTTACCTTTTTTTATGGATGAGTACTATCCCATTGCATATATATTCCACAATTTAAAAAAAGTTCATTTGTAGATGATTACTTAGGTTATTTGCATATCTTGGCTATTAATGAATAGTGCTGCAGTGGATGTGGGCGTGCAGACATTTCTTTGGAATGTTGATTTCAATTCCTTTGGTGTGTTCCCAGTAGTGAGATTTCTATATCATATGGTAATTCAGTTTTTAGCTTTTTGAGAAGCCTCCATAACATTTTCCAAAATGACTGCACTAACTTATAATACCATCAATAGTCTATAAGTTTACAATGCCACCAACTGTTTCCTTTTCCCCACATCCTCCACATCACTAGTTATCTTTCATAGTTTTGATAAGAACTAATCTAAGAGAAGTGAGGTGATACCTCATTGGGTTCATATTTTGAATTTCTCTGATGAGTAGAGATTTTTGAATGTTTTTTTTTTCATATATTCACCAGTCATCTGTATGTCTTCTTTTGAGCAGTGTCCATTCAAGTCCTTCATTTTAAAATGTGATATATTATACCTAATTGATTTGCATGTGTTGAATCATCCTTACATCCCAGCATTAAATCCCAGTTGATCATAATGATTGTTCATTTTGATGCATCACTGGGTTCACCTTATTAGTATTTTGCATCTATGTGCATCAGGGATATTGATTGACTTGTAGTATTATTTACTTAATTGTGTTTTTGTTTGGCTTTGAGATCAGGGTGTGATATGACCCTGTAAACAAATTTCGGTAGAAGCATACATATGTTTTTAATTCTCTTGGACATATACTTAGGAATGGAATTGCTCAGTCATATGCTAATTCTACATTTAACTTTTTTCCTTTATTTTGTTTATTCACTTTTATGTGGTGCTGAGGTTAGAACCCAATGCCTCACATGTGCGAGGCAAGCCTTCTGCCACTGAGCCACAACCTCAGCCCCTATATTTAACTTTTTGAGGGACTGCCATATTGTTTTTCATAGTGGCTTCACCTTTTTACATTCTTACCAGCAATCTGTGATGAGGCCCATAGGCCCTTTGCTTTTTCATTTCAAATTTCTAGGAGTCAGAGTCTACCTGCCCCTTGCAATCACATGATGGGTTCCTTTGGGTAATATTGGTACTCTGTTCAATATAGCTCAGGAAGAGGGTGGATGGTGGGGGCATGTATGTAAAAGCCCATCTTGTAATAGTTCTCAGGAAGGAGTGGCTTCTGTATTTTGTATTTATCCTTAACTTCCGTCTTATCCCCAGGATGTATCACCTTTTATTTGTTTGTTTATTTATTGGTACTGAGGATTGAACCTAGGGACTTTGCCACTGAGCTATATCCCCAGTCCTCTTATATTATTTTTAAAATTTTGATACAGGGTGTCGCTAAGATCTTGCTAAGTTGCCTAGGCTGAACTCAAACTTATGATCCTCCTCCCTCAGCCTTCCAAGTCACTGGGATTACAGGTATTGTACTACCATGCCTGGCTCTATCACCTTTAGAAGGGGTCAGTTAATGACAATTTATTATTTTTAAATTGAATTGATCCTTGAACTTTTCATTAGGACAAGGTACAAAACTCTGTATTGGCTAGTAAAAAGTAACATGTTCACTTTGAATAGATATTTCTTATCTCAATCTGTGAGGCAAATGGAAATTGCAACCCAATTCAGCGCTGTTAACTGACATGTGTAAGATCATAAAGTGAGTTGATGACCATCCTGGAATTAGCATTTGGAACCTTAGTGCTATTGATTGGATTCTCAAGCTACTTGTTGGATGGAACTTAATTATTGTCCTTCTTTGTTGTTTTGGGGCCCAAACTCCCATTCTTTATTCATTCCTTTATGGAATTTGTAGACAAAACCTCACTCACACTTTCCAAAATGAGTTGCTTTATAAAAATCCCAGAATGCAGTCAAACCCATCTGTTTCTTCTTCTACATTAACTTATTTGCTGCAATAAAGCCCCAGACAGTCCTCAGAGAGATGCAGTTATAGAAAAGAAAACTGATTATGAGGGAAAGATTTTTAGGGTCATTGAAATTTATTCCCTCTATATGCAAAGTCTGCTGTGTAATGTGTGCAATAGCCCGCGATCACCTTGACATAAACTATTGCTCACGTTTGAGAAGCTAATCATGCAGCCTGTACATGAGAGGAATAGTAAGCAAAGGATTCCCACTACAGAAGGTTTAACAATCAGGAGCTTCAGGCATTGCAATGGAAATGAGGCTGGTCGCACAGCATTTTAACTGAGCTTTACTCTGGAGCTTGTCTCCTAGTATTAAGATTCTCGAAAACTGTTGATTTGGATCCAAATGTGGAGAAGGATTTAACATTTGCCTTGTTTTCTCTGAAAGTCAAGATAAATGTACAGCCACAAAGCTGAATCTGAGTTGGACTCGTGTGTGTGTGTGTGTGTGTGTGTGTGAGAGAGAGAGAGAGAGAGAGAGAGAGAGATATTAAATAATAGATGTAGAGATCCGAATGTGGAAGCTTGGAAATAAACCTTACATAACTTTGATTTATTTCACATTATTTTCGATAATTTTTATTTATTCCAAAATATTGATTATTTACAAGCCTTCAAAGTTAGCTACCTGAGACCTGATGGAGTCATAATTTGAATGTTATGTGAGTCTGCTTCTCAGTTTATGGATTGTGGGTCATGTTGTTTCTCCCTTACTCCTGTTTCTAAGAGAGCCTCCAGACATAGCAGGTGACACTGATGGATGGTCCCTACCTGGCTCTTTATTGAAGCCTCACATTGTACACAGAAAGGGTGAGATAGTTGATGCCTCAGTCAGGAGTAGACAGCTAACAGGTCAATAGAAACTCAACCTGAAATTGCTGTCACAGCAGCTTGTTATAGCTTTTGGCTTTGATGTACAGCTACTCCACTTTGTAATTCAGCAAGTGCGGTGCTTGGGGACTGCTCCATTAGGTGCAGCTGTAACCAGAAGTCAGGTGATCTGGAGCCCAGCTCCAGCTAGAGCTCTGTGACCTTGGGAAGATTCCTTAATGCCTCTGAGTTTATTCATCTGCCAGAGCAGTGGGGTGGATGTTAGACTTACCTAACCAGGACTGACTAGGATAATGCATGTGAAAGTACTTTGAAAAAGGAAAGTATTGTCAATACAATAAAGCTAAGACAACCGGATTCCCTCAGGGACATTTCTCCTTATAAGGTGAGGAGAGTGGGAGAAGAGAACTAATGTGACTTTGAACCAGGCATCACATATTTAAACTCATTTAATCCCACCAAGGTAGGTGTTAATTATTCCCATCTTGAAGATTAATTAACTGAGGCTCAGAGAAGATAAGTCACTTGCTCAAAGTTTCTCTGTTTGTTGGTACTCAGTAGAAGCCAGACTGGAATAAGTGGGTGTGACTCTAAACCTCTGACTAAGGTAGGTGATCCCTGCCCCATTGTTCACCCACTATTTACTTTACATCAACATCCCATCTTCTTTCCCTATTGTTCACCCACTATTTACTTTACATCAACAACCCATCTTTTTTCCCCTACTTCTGGCCCAAAGGAACTCCTTTGAGCCTGGCTTCTCATCTTTAAAAACAGAATTACACCACTCTTTTTGCAGGCTAGTGTGAGCATTAAATGAGTTTGTCTATCCACAGTGCCTAGTCAGGTGTGAGCACCAAAAAAGATGCCTCACGTCTCCCCACATCCAGGCTGTGTGCCTCATCCAGGCTGCTGACTCTCTAGTGCTAAGTTCAACCTGTGCCTGAGGCTTCCCTTCTCCCTTCAGCAAGAAGAATAAGAAAATGTCACTGCACATTATCTTTCCATTTTTACTGACATTAAAACTTTTTTTGAGAAATACCCTTAAATATCCTCTAAGCTAGGCACCTAAGCAAGTTCTCTGGGGGAGGATCACTCTTCAGTGGAGGGGAAGAATATGCCTTGAGCTGATGCTCAGTGACAGATGACTCAGGGTAGGGATTTTTGATAAACTGGTCATTTTATCTGTATTTTCTTACTAACTGAAAGTCATGGCACCATTATTTCTTCCAGTTCCCATCATTAATCACATTTCATATATATCAGTAAGTGAGATACTAATAAAACTTGTGAAATAATATTATTTTACTTTAAGATGTGATTTGAATCCACACACTCAACTCTCTTCCTTCCACTCAATTCATTTGAAATGACCCAAGTAATATTGAGCACATCTGTAGTAAAGTTAGAAAACAAAATACCACCATCAGACCAGAAACTTCAAGAACTTTCTATAAGACACAGTTTATATAAAATGATTTTGGATCTTACTGTATAGAAATGAGAAACTTTTATGAAATTATTATTAAAACTTTGTTGTGGGGCTGGGGTTGTGGCTCAGCGGTAGAGCATTTGCCTAGTGCGTGCAAGGCGCTGGGTTCGATCCTCAGCACCACATAAAAATAAACAAAATAAAGGCATTGTGTCCAACTACAACTAAAAAATTAAAAACAAAACAAAACAAAACAAAAAAACTTTGTTGTGGGTTGAATCCCCGCCCCCATCCCCAAAGATATGTTCAAGTTCTTACTCCTGGTACAGGTGAATGTGGTCTTATTTGAAAACAGGTTCTTTATAGATGCAATCATGCTGAAATAAAGCGACACTGGATTAGGGAGACTAGTGCCCTTATAAGAAATAGGAAATTTGGACACAGACCTACAGGGAGAAAAAAAACATTGTGATGGTGAAGGCAGAAATTAAAGTGATCCAGCTGCAAGCCAAGGAGTGTCAATAATTGTTGGCCACCACTGGAAGTTATAGACAGACAGGGAAATCACCTTCCCTAGAGTCTTCGAGGGAGTATGATCAGCTGAATCCTTGATTTTGGACTTCCAGCCTCCAGAACTATGAAAGAATAGTTTCTGTTTTAACTCGCCCAGTTTGTAGTAATTTGTTATGGTAGCCCTGGGAAGCTAAGACTTGAAAACTTGAAACTTTAAAAAATGGATTCAGGGAAGTGTTGATACAACTGTAATTCAACACATGTGAAGGAAAGACCTGGAGAATAAGTGCTCCTTAGCAGAGCTGGAGGTAATTTTCAAATGCAGAGCCACAGAGGTTAAGCAAATAGGGAACAAATCTGAATCCTACAAATGATCTTAGGAAGTTGGATCTTAACTCTAGACAGTGCAGCTGGCCATGACCTGCTATGTCAAATACAACAGAGGTATCATCACAGCAAATTCCTATTGAGAAAAGCCAGGGCAGATAGACAAGAGGCTGATGTGGGAACACAACGCGTATAGGAAAGCATCCACTAAGCACAGGAGTAAACTTTCTTGCCTTCTCCTAACTTGTTGTCAAAATAGAACTATAAGAATATGAAAGTTTCAGACAAAGGAGAAAGGAAAGTTTTCATTTTTATAGTTCTCTTTATTCCTTAAACTCAATTTTCATTGAGCACTTATTGTGTGCTAGATATCACGCTAGGTTGAGAGTTTAATTCAGAAGCCACTTCATATGCAAAGATCTGAGGTCAAGACAGAAAAAGTACATGGCACAATCAAGGAGTTGTGAGGATGGGTAACAGGGAGAAACCACTGGCATGGAAATTTTTCAATAATTATTCAAATTATTTACATAAAGGAGGCCAGTCAGAGCAGTAAGAGGAAAACCTCTGAAATGGACTTATTCCAAGATACCAGAAAAAGAAAAACTTATGTGAATCACCAATTCTTTTAAGTATTTCAATACAAGATTAAAGAGGATACTATTTAAGAAAATCAGGCAATATGAGACCAGGAAATATTGCCACCAGATCAAAAATATAATCGTCAAATTAAAATTTAAATAAAGGTAGCAAGGAGAAAATTGAATCCTGTGGTAAATTAAATTGGTGAATTAGATGATTAGGTTGAGAAATTCTTCCGGAACTTGGAGGAAAATATGCAAACATAACTATATGCTTATAAAGGAAAGATATGCAGAAGACAAATCCAGCAGATCCAATATATGTATAATTTAAAAAAAATACCAACAGGGGAGAGCATCTAAAGAAAGGTAACAATAAAGAAATTTTTAAAAAAGGATCCTAAGCTTGAAGAAACACTTGAGTTTTCAGATCCTATTAGCTATTAAATAAAATGAGTGCACAGACTCCCACACTGAGATACAGTCTAATGCACTTTTCTTCTTGCACTCAGGCAAAACCAAAAACAAACTAAACATATTATTTAGAAAGGGGAAAAATAAGTGTTTTTCAGTACACTTCTTTTTTACCACACCAAGTGTTAAAAGACTGAGAATACAGAATTTTGAGAGAAAAGATTGTTATTAAGAATTTCTTATTCGGTTTGTTCATGAGGGGAACCTAACATCTATTCATAGACATTCAAGAACTCATGATTGTCATCTTCTGGAGAGAGATTCCCTAAAGAAGTCCTAAAATAATTAAGAAAGAAATCACAATAAATAATTCAAATTGGAGGAAGCCAGAGTATCACAGAACATTTTGCAAGGAATGAAATAAAATTTAATATCAGTATATAAATAATTACTGTTAACATTATTAAAAATATGAAATTTTTATTAAAATTCATATTATTAAATTCATATTAAAAATAAAAAATTAAATAAAAATAAAATATTAAATAAAATAAGAATTATTATTATTAAAATATGGAAATTTATTATTATTAAAAATATGAAAAATGATAAATTCCCTAGGTTCAGAAGCACATACAACTGGAGAGGCTGAGGATCCCAAGTTTGAGGCCAGCCTGGGTAACTTAGTGAGACCCTGTTGCAAAATAAAAATAAATTGGGGATGTAGCTCAGTGATAGAGTGCTCATGGGTTCAATCCCCAGTACCAGAAGAAAAAAGGTAAATTGGATTCACATTATTTTTAATACTTTTTGCTGAATTTAAATTAACATGAATGACTCTTATGAGTTGTTTCAGTCAGCTTTTTTGCTGCTGTGACTAAAGAACCTGACCAGCACAATTGCATAGGAGGAAAAGTTATTTGGGGGTTCACAGTTTCAGAGGTCCATGGACTAAGGTCCACAGAAGGCCAGCTTCATTCCTAGGGGCTTTGGGTGAGGAAAGATATCATGGTGGAAGAGTGTGGCAGAGGGAACTAGCTCACATGATGATCAGAAAGCAGAGAGAGACAGAGTCTCCACTTGCCATTTACAAATATATACACCAAAGCCACACCCCAATTCCCACCTTCTCCAGCCATACCCTACCACTTCAGTTACCACCCAGTTAATCTCTCTCAGGAGATTAATTCACTGATTGGGTTAAGACTCTTACAACCCAATCATTTCTCCTCTGAACCTTCTTGCATTGTTTCACATGTGAGCTTTTGGGGGACACTTTATATCCAAACCCTAACATGAGTCAATAATAAGACAATCTAATAGAAAGATGACACAAAGACATAATTTACAGGCCATCTGAAAAAACAAAAACTCAATGGCAAAAAAAAAAAAAGAATAAAGAAAGATTGGTAAAATATAAATTAAAATAACAAACATATACCAATTCCCATCCATTGATCTAATTGTTAAAGATCAATATGTCTAATGTTACCAAGTACTGGTGACTGGGGAAATAGGAACTCAGTCTATTGGTGGGAGTTTAAAATAGTGCTAACATGATGCAGAATTTGGCAATAACAAGCAAAGTTGAAGATGTGCACACCTTATGATTCAGCAATTTCAGTTTTAGGTGTCTATACTAAAGACACTTGCATATGTGGCCCACATGAACTCCTCTCTAAGGATGTTCTGCTCATTAGGCATTGTTTTTAATAGTTGAAAGTTGGAAACAATCTGTCTAACAAAAGGGGCCCATATAAACACATAGTGGTTAATTCATACAACTGAACATATATCACTTAAAATTAGTAAATTACATTTGTGTTTCTACTTAATATCAAAAATGTAAAGTGAGTGCTGGGCATGATGGCACACACATGTAATCCTGGCAGCTCAGGAGGCTGAGGCAGGAGGATTGCAAGTTCAAAGCCAGCCTTAGTAACAGCAAGGTGCTAAGCAACTCAGTGAGACCCTGTCTTTAAATAAAATACAAAATAGAACTGGGGATGTGACTCAGTGGCAGAGTTTCCCTGAGTTCAATCTCCAGCACCCCTTCCTCCCAAAATAAAGTAGGAAGAAATCAGTATATTCTGCAAAGGTAGGTATACCATGCTAGCATGTATGTACAGTTAATAAACTCTCAAAGCTGAACATGCATTACTGTGAGTTGCATATACCTATCTAGATGGTTAATAACTGTAAGAAACAAGAACTAAAAAGAGATAGTGGTTGCCTCTGAGGAAGAAAGGTTAGGGGAGTTTTGAGATTATGGATTGCAACAGAGCATTTCAGCTTTGTAATGTTTTATTTACTTAATTAAAAAAAAAACAAAACTAAAGCCAAGGGACAGAATATTAGCATTAGTTAATTCTGAGTAGTGGATACAAGGGTATTTGTTTTATTATTCTTTTACTTTATTTTTAAAATCGTTCACACTGCCCCCATAGTGAAATAAATATCTAACCTTATGTTCTTATAACAGTGATTTCACTGGAAGATTGACTAATGGGTTTCTAGAGGGGAGATAGTAACTTCTGAAATGATATTAACAACAACAACAACAACAAAAACTTATGTGTGTGTTCTGTATGTGTTGTTTTTGGAGAGGGCACTATATTATTTCTTTCAAAGGTATGTAGGGAAGATTTTGATTTACCTCTATAGTTGAATTGTGCTACTGGTATTTAGCACTTGGGGCTGGGGATGCTAAATATCCTGCAGTTTGCAATTCTTCCCCCACACAATAAAGAACTGACCAGCTCCATATGTCAATTATATACCTTTGAGAAATAACAAGTTGGGAATTGCATTCTACTAAAAATAACAGAAAAAAACCTATCATTAGTTGTTTAAATGCATAAGCACTTTTCTTTTCCTTATGTAACAGGGAGGCTAAAGGTTGCTGGCACTGGTTCAATGGCTCAAGCCACGTCAGGGTCCTGGTTACAGTGTTCGGATTTGCCCTTTCTTCATAGCCTCACAATGGCTGTTGAAGCTGTAGGCATCAAGTTCAGTGTCCAAACAGGAAGAAAGAAGGACTGGAGGAGGACTGGTAATATCTATATTTGGAAAGCAAGACTCTTCCAGAAATCCTCAGTAGTCTTCTACTTAGGCCTCATTGTACCACAAGGCCTTGTTTGATACAAGAGTTAAGTTTTGCTTTTGTATTAGAAGAATAAAAGAAATAAAAGGGTTGGAATGAGTGTTAACTAAAACTAACAATATTTGCTGCAAAAGTGAATAGGTTACATTTTCATACTAAAATAAAAAGAATGATTGTATCAAGATTTACTGAGGAAAACCACTCTTAACATTTAAAACAAAGGGAATTTAATGTAGGAAATTGGTCACACAGGCCTAGAAAAGTAGTGAAAATAAATGAAGCAGCCTAGAGAGTATAGCCTCAAGAAGTCACTGCCTGCTCAGTCCTGGAAAGACCAAAGGAGAAGGCAGGATGACTAGGGTCACTTGGCAGAAGCTGGAACCAGGACAGGCCTATCCATTAGGAGCTGGAGCCAGAGATGAGCTGCAGATATCACAGAAAGGAGCACGGAGAGGCAGGGGGAGGGAAACAGCCTGGCTGCAACATTTCTCCCCCTGGTTTCTTCTATTGACCAAACCCAGCTAGAAGCCAGCTGAGTTAGTCTGTAGGGACCCCATTGGATTGTAGAACAGAGCAAGAGAATGTCATGGAATAAATAGAAATGTAAGCAGGTCTAGGACCATGTACACTAGGTCAGAAAACAAAACACTTCTATGTAAAGTCAAGGAAGGTACATATGGACTATAAATCATGAGTGACAAAATGAATATTAGATGGTGGTATAGAATTTAAGGTGCAGATCATTAAATAAGATGAAAAAGAACCACAATTTTAGAGGGTGACTTTAATTCCTTTGATAGATCAAGCCAACAAAGCTAAATAGGATATTCAAAAATATAAAAGTTCATATTAAGACACATGGCAAAAGCTAAACCTAAAACTGGAGATATTCACAGCTTTAAGTGCTTTCATTAGTACATAAGAAAAATGAAAATAAATGGATTCAATTATGGCCTCAATTCAAGAGGACATAAAAAACCAATATAACTTTGGTAAAGCAAGAGAAAGGAATCAATAAAAATAAAAACAGAAATCGATACATTTAAAATAGGAGTGGAATTGATCAATTTACCAAAAGCCCATTTAACAAAGATCAATGAAAAACAAGAACTCTTGGAAAACCTCATCACAAAAAAGTGAGAATAAAACCAAATACACAACATTAAGAAAAAAATGGTAATAAAATTAAAGCTATTGAGATCAAAGCCACCATAAGAGTTATACTATGTATGACTTAATACACTTGAAAATCTTATGATAAGGATGTTTTTATAGTGAAAAAGAAAAAAATACAAAATTGAAAGAGGACTTATGATTGTTAATTTCAGTCATACTCTGGCATGGAACCAGAGTTTCTTCTATATGGCATGTATCATGGCCTATCAGTAAGGTTTTCCCATTTAGAATATAAGCCTCCTGAAGGCAAGGATCTTGCAACTCTGGTATCTAGCTAAAGGATACATTGAGGATGCTCAGGGGATATTTATTGAAAAAAATTTATTCTCTCCTCCCTCCCTTTCTTTCTTTCTCTCTCTGCCTTATGTTCTTCCATTTTTCTTTTTCTTCTCCAACATCCTGTAGAATATTAAAATAGAGTGTTCCTATTGTCATTCTTTGTGTTCTATCAATTACCTATTCCTTTTAGATCCTACTGCCCTGCAAAGGAGACAGACTTTCAGGCTCTGGTGTGGGACCCACAGAGGGTTCCTCTGCAAGCCATGCAGTTTAGCAGTTTATCCAGGCTGCCCTGAGCTGGTGACTCATAGAATGGCCCAGCAGGCTCTGGCTGTTGCTAGGAAACTGTGGTTCCCTTGTGGAACCCAGCACCACACTTGCAGGTTGCCCCTGATAACTTAGAGGAAATGAAGAGCTGTCAGAAAAGGTAGAGGGAAAAACAAAAAGCTAAAATGAAGAAAGTAATTTTCTTTGCCCAGCGCTAAATGACGTATCTATGGAGATTAGAGACAAAAATAGTGAAAAGATATGTTGGCATCATTAACCAAACACACTTTTCTGCTTGCTACTTTTGATATTGTAAAAATGTGCTGTGAAAACACAGCCAAAAAGATATCTGTTCTGCAGACAGTCTCAGGGCTTTCTGGAAATTTTGGTCATCGGAAAGGTCTGGGAATGAGAGGCTTCTCCCTCAGAATCCCTCTCCACACTCTGATTTGGATTTCTCTGGCTTCCTTGTCAGCCTACTTTTGCCTTGGCCTCTAACACATCTTTGACCTATTCCAAATCAGTGCTGCCCAGGTACACTAGGCCAGGAAGCAGAAGGAGAATAAAAAAACTTGACTGCAGTGGTTCTCAAATTTGTGCATCAGAATTACCTGGAGGGTTTTTTCAACACAGATCTTAAGGTTTTATTCTCAGAATTTCTGTTTCATGAAGCCTAGGTGGGAGGTGAGAATGGACATTTCTAGGTTTCCTGTTTATACTGATGTTGCTGGTTCAGTGACCACACTTTGGAAACCTTTGCCCTAGACTATTGGATCTTGCCCAATCACTGCCCTTCTTAACTGCCCATCAGTTAACCAATCACTCAACTGATGAAGAAACAGAGGTCCGAGGTCCAAGGTCCAAGGAATCTTAACGGATCACCTAAGGTCATTTAACTACTGTGGTGGTTAAAACCTACGATTCCCGAATTGAACACCAGTGCTTTCTCCACTAAAAATTGCTTTCCAAGCAGGGACTCTTTAAAAATCTTCCAAAAGACTCCAGATGGCTGCCAACAGGGGTGGTCCCACCAAGCGAATGCCAAGTTGCTAAATCCAACCCTGATAGCGACAGCTTTGAAAATGAAGCCAGAGACGGGTTGCAAAAACCTTTGTGTTCTTCGCAGCGTCGTCTCTCATATTTCTAAATACTGTAGATAGAAAAGGAAGCATGTTGGGGAGGAGCAGACACAGCTAAGCAGGGATCTGCCACGTTTCCAAAGAGGCAGGCCTCCAGGCCTCGCTGCCAAGCAAGGGCTGCTGGCGGGAAGCTCCATCCGCTTTGGACTCAACCACAAAGCAAACCCCCTCCTGCCCGCCCCCACCCCCAGCCTCCGTGGGTGTTGAGATGGCTTCAGAGATAAATTTAAAATGTAGAACATACACATTCCTTCCACTTTTGTTTGAATATGGGCTCCATCATTCATCCAGGCCAATTGTAAGCTGTAGGATAGAGAAGAAAGTCAGCCAACCAACAATTTTTTTTTCTACAAGGCCTGACTGATGCAAAACTAGGAAGAGTATGGAGTTTATCTTTGGCTTCACTCATTTCCCTCTTTGACCCCAAGGTCCTCCACTTTCCCCTGCCCTTCTTGATTTCTATTCTTATGGGATCTTGCTTTTTCTTTATCTTCAGTTAAACTCAGTTAAGAAATGAGAAAGAGATTTCCCCCTGAGTCTTAATTTTAATAAAAGATGTTTCAAGATTAAAAACCATCCCATATTTGAAAAAAAAAAAAAAAAAAGTTCTAATGAGAAAACCGGGAATCTGACAGGGTGGACTAGGGGGAGGATCACTAAAAACCAGGACCTTTCCCAGAATTCTTTATGTTGTGCCTCGATGGTGGCCCCAATTTGTCTCCTGCTAAGGCTAAAGTTTGCCTGTGTATCCATAACACTGACAGAGGCTGGTGTTTTATGAACCATTACACTTATTTGTAGTAGTTCTGTTCTCACAAGAGCTGTGTGTCCACTAGATGGCATTCAGATAGAGCTAGTGGACAGATTCCTATCTCTATAGCTTCATGATGCTACTAAAAGTAACAGAGGGTTCCTCCATCCTACCAGGGGTTTAGACTACTTCACGTTGTCTTTGCCTCAGGGGTGAACTCCATTTATGACTGCTCCATTCTGTTGAGTGACTGCAGAAATACATGGCATTTACTTGTGTATGGCACTTGGTAGCTTTTGATGTGCATCATCTTTGAGCTCACTTCTTGAATTTGTAGAAATTTTCCTTTTCATTTATTTTTGGGGAAACTGAGGTTCAAATACGTTGACTAGAAAGTAACAGAACTAGAAATTGATTCTGAATCTTCTGATTTCTGATTCTAAATGGACCATGATTCATCCCCAAACAATAAATCAGGGATGTTTCACAGAGGAGTTAGAAGTTGGCTAATTGGGCAGAAAGGCCCTTGGGAGACAGACTGGAGTGGGGAAGTAATTCTGACCAGCCTCTGAAAATACAGAGAAGGGGAGCATTGTGGCAGCAGCCTTCCCTCTGGTGACACCAGTAGAGGCTGAGATTAGAGTGTTTTAGGTCCAGAGCAGTGGGGCACACAATATCAGTGTAGCTGTGACTTTCAAAAAGGCAGGAGATTAAGAAAATGTGGGTTGGGCTGGCAGAGAGGAAAGACTATGCGGTAAATGGAGCAGAGAATTTTCACAGTGTCTTCTGAGATTCTACTTGTGCAGTCAAGACAAGTACTGAGAAGGTGAAGTACAATGTGTTTCCAAATCACATTCCAGCTAGGAATGCAAAAATGACTGTGGGCTCATAGAAGGGCTTGTGCTGAACAAGGTCCCCCAGGAATTATATGCATGTTGTCTACTTACTTAATACTGCATATAAGTGTTATACAGTAGTGTATTTAATTAATATTGTCTTGTTTTAGCATGCCTGACCTATATTTTGGATGTTCCCAGGGATGCTGGGAGAAGGGATTATGTTAACCAGCAATGTTCCATGCATTTGGTTACTCCTGGGAAATTAATATCCCAATAGCTTTGACTAAGGAGAGAAGAGAAAGAGAACATTTCAGATATGTAACTTAACAGAAACAAATATACTAGAGGAGAAGGAGCTTAATCTGTGGAGAAGAATAAAGTCCTTTGCCTTGTTGAAGTGAAGAATTTGGGAATAATAAAAAGTCAAGTTGGACAGGTAAAGATAACGGGACTGGATTATAGCGCCTGGTGTACCATACTGCCAAAGACCTGCCTTTGTTGTGGGCATTTGGACATCACTGAAGGTTTTTAGTGTCATTCTAGGAAGATTATTCCAGAAATGCACAGGATGACTTGGAGTGGGAAGAGTGGGAGAAAAGATATAAGGCTTCTGGAATAATTTTTAAATGAGGTATAAAAGACTTTTTACCTAGTTGGAAATAGAGAGGAAAGACAGATATGAAAGATACTAAGGTGAGTCCCTTTTACTTGCTAGTGAAAAACTCAATTGTTTGTGGAACATATTGTTCCCACTGGGATCTTGTGGGTATGAAGCAAATTTTCCTGCTATTCTCTTAACCTCACATTCTTGCTGCTTGTTTTCTCAATGTGGTCCCCTGTTGTCTTAATAGAGCAGTAGAGCCCTGCTCATTAAAACTGTGAAGCACATTACAAGTATCACTCATTTTAAGTAACTGATTTTATAGCTTTTCAAACCTGCCAAGTTGATAAATTAGGCACTGTACATTTTACACAATCTGGAGTCTCAGATGTAGGGAATTTTGAAAATTATCAAATCCTGTGGCAAATGGCAGCACCTGCTGGCAAATATGATATTACAGGCTAACTCTACACAGTAGACAGTACAATGACCCAGAGAAAGAAGAACAAAGAGAACAAAATTACAGAAGGGGAATTATAGGTTTCAGAGAAATTAATATGTTCTGAGGAATGACAAGAAAAGCAGCCATGGTAAGAAAATCCCAAATTTGGGCAACTCAATCCAGAGAAATTTTGATGTGTCTATCACTATGCTAGTTGTTTTGAACAATATAAATGGGAAATCACACAAGATTTCTGACCTCATAGGTGATTATACATTTGAAATGATACAGTCTAAAGAGCTAAATGTTGCAAACAGTTCTTTTAGGATAGCACTGCAACCAACATTTCATATTTGTCTGAGCTCCTCAACTCTCTCTCCAACTCAAGAATAACTTTGAATTTAATGCATGTGAAAATTATTTTGGGGAGAATTGTTTTCTCTATGAAAAACACTTTAAATATCATATTGGAAATTGGTATGTGGGGATGGGGGAACAGATTCACTTTATAGCCCTTGCTACCAGAATTCATACATTCTAGTAGTAAGATTTTCCAGACTGTGATTCAAGGAAGATGATAAAATTCTTCACAAGGTCTAGTTACAGATTTTCAGAAATATTGGTGTTCAAAAAAAAAAAAAAAACCTCAAAAATTTGTTTCTATTTATCTCCCCCACCTCCAGTCCCAGAGAGCATTTAAGACAACTCTAAGGCAGACATGATCAGTAAACCATAAAGAACTAACCATGTGCAACTCGTTATGGAAAGAGATAAAATGAGATATGAGACAGGGATTACCCTTAAAGATCTGACTGGGAAGATAGGAATAAGCACAAATAGTTAATGGATAATAAAAGATTATCTATCAAATATGTAGTATGTTCAAAAGCATGATTTCTAGTGCTAACTGGGTCAAAATTCTGACTGTAGTTCTCTAGCTGGGTAACCGTGGGCAAGTTACATAAACTCTCAGTGTCTGATCTTTCAAAGAGGAAAAATAATAGCACCTGTCCCATAATGTTGCTGTGAGTTTAAAAATAGATTAATATGTGAAAATAGTATAGAGAACTTGGCATATAGTAAGCACTATGGTTAGCTACTATTATTATGGCAGGTGGTAAATGAATGGCATATTCAGCAATCTCTTTAGGAGTTAGCTCAAAATTCTCTTGGGAAATAGTGACATAAATAAAGAGATAGTATTTATTTATTTTTAGTGCTTAGTTCAATCCCAAGGGCCTCACACCTGCTGAGCACATACTTAAACACTGAGCTACATCCCCATCTGGGGCAATTTCAATGAAGAGGCTTAGATCTATGTCCTCAGTGTTTCTAGGTAGAGGGGGCCCCTTAAGTATAGATACATCCCTAGACAAAAAAACAAAAACAAAACCAATAATTTTCTCAGCTTTTCATTTTAAGTATATGTAATGTCATTATAGGACTAGTGATTTCATTGCTTTTAGGCTGAGTCTGGGTAATATTTGTCTGAGCTCCTCAAAAAGCACTTGAGCAATGGATTGTTTTCATCATTATTTGCACTAGCTCTGGCCCATCCATCCTGGCTAATTCACAGTCAGACTTTTGTGCTGACTTTCTGCCGGAGGACCCCAATGTCTCGACTTCCAATTTAGCATTAATATTAATGATGACCACTGGAGCAGAAAATAGATCAGCATGCAAAGTCATAGATCTGCTCCCTGAAGAGTTGCCAGTTTGCCCAAATGCAAAGGTCTGGGGTGTTCTGTCCTTCAGGTGAAGTCTGGTAAGTGATGAGAACTCCTTTCCTCATGTGAAAAGCTGATACCATTAGAGATGGTTCATTCTTTGCAACCTCATTTAGCAGCACACTAAACAGTGGTTCATTAAGCTGTAAGCAGCTGTGTAGTGGCACCAGAGACTTTGGAGGGCACTGGGCTGAGATGGTGGCTTCACTGTTCAACTTCTGAGTCTGAGACCATTTAGAGCTCTGTAGGAAGAATAGAGTAGTGAGTGCAATGAAATTGAACATGACCAGATATACCCTAACATTGAATTAAGGTTACAGGTTCTGAGATCCAGAAATAGTAATAACATTACACATTAAACAAGATGCGGTAAATTTTGCAAAGAATCATCCATTCATTTTCCTGCTTGAGTGGCCAGATGTAATGGGAATAGGAAGTAAAGTAGAAATAAAAACGGTCCCTGTGGCCAAATTGTGGTTAAGTGCATTTTAGTATGTCTTTAGTTTTTATCTATATATTTTATATATTTTTTTTCTTAGGTGGCATCATAGATGGGTTCAAAATTACCTTCAGGTTGTGGAATTTCTCCAGCATGCAATCTGTTCACCTGTTTTCCTTATAAGTCGGCAATGCCCCCAGTGGCAGTGAGCACAAATAGCTCAATATGCTTTGAGTCATACTTTCCATTTTTACAACTTTTGCTTGTTTTATGGTCTAATGTTAGCCTTGACTTAATTTTTTCTTTCTAAGTGCTATGTTAATAAAATTCACAATGCTTTGACTGTAGCAAAGAGTCAAATATTCATTGGATGACAGTTTTATAATCATGATAGACAAGAAAGAGCTCAGGAAGAAAGCTGTCCCCCAGCTTTGGTGATACAATTATGCAGGCAGTATGGGCATGAGTAAGGCACACTCGGGTTCCAATCCTACATGACTACAGCAATTACTTAAAGTATCTGTGTCCTAGTTTCCGTATCTGCTAAATGGGGGTGTCTGACCTTCACAGAATCCTTGTGAGGAATGGAGAGGTAACATATAAAAAGTGCCTACCAGAATACCCAGTGTATTAATAGAAAGTCTTAGAAAGTCTTTGCTGAAGAAATGAATAACTCCAGGGGAAAATTGTAGAGGACAAGGACGATCTTCCAAATACAGCAGCTTCTGAAGCATCATACTGATGACATAACGTCCTTTATGGTGCTAGTTACGTATTATAATCTGCTTTTTCTGTATACATTTTTTAATTGTGAAATTTTTGATGAAAGTGAACTTTCATATTTCCTAAAATGATATGGATTTTTATAAGATTGATTTAAATACTTTATTCTTTACTTTTAATTATGTAAATGAAGAGCCAACATGGGCTCTGGGAGGTCCATCCCAGTTTCTATGAGACCTTAGGACTGCTTAAAATGATGAATAAACAAAAAAGAATTCATGTGAAGTGACCTGTATGAAAACTTCAGTGTCTCAAAAGAGAATTTGACAATACACTGCTACAATGGCCTGAAGATTGGACTGTTCCTCCTGAGAACTTGTGTGTTCATGGACTTCTCAGACCATTTGTGAGTAGCAACATCTCTAACCATCATGAAGAAGGATAGTATATTTTCGGTTTAGGGCTCAATTACTATTTCTTTGCAAAGCAGTGAAGTAGAATTACTTCTGGGAAAGAAGTAGAGCTTCTTGCTGAGAGTACTGGTAGATAATTTTGTCTTTCCTATCTGTAACTCAAGCAATCAGAGAAGAGAGATGGGCTTAGAATTAATAAACAAAACAGTCAACAAACAAATCAAGTAAAAATGAAAGCCCACAGGTTTTTTTTGACCAAACAATGTTGGCAATGGAAATTGAGCAGGTAGTCCTCAGGGAGACTAACTCCATGGGCTGCAAAGCCAGCAGGTGCACCCAAAAGGTTATAACCTAAACTCCCATCTTCCACCATTTGAGGGGGGTACTGGGGATTGAACTCAGGAGCACTTGATCACTGAGCCACATCCCCAGCCCTATTGTGTATTTTATTTAGAGACAGGGTCTCACTGAGCTGCTCAGTGCCTCTCTTTTGCTGAGGCTGGCTTTGAACTTGCAATCCTCTTGCCTCAGTCTCCGGAGCCACTGGGATTACAGGCATCTTCAACCATATTTTTAAAGTGTGATGCCCTCTCCAGTCATGCCCACTTTTGGACAGTAAATCTTAATCCATGTTGCCTCTTAAAGGGAGAAACATCATTTCATAATATTAAGTGTAGGCAAAGCTGCCTTATTAGGGAATGATCTTAAGCTTTTATGAGAAGTCACCTTATAGTAGTCACCTAGTGTGTCTGTTTTCTTGCTGCCACTCAAAATTCCTGGAAAGGGTTATGAGGCAGTATCCAACTTACTTGTAACTTTATTCAAATATGACAATGGGGAACTCCTGAAGATGGCAGCAGCACTTTAAATTTCGCTGGCCTGGGCAGGGCCTATGGTCAAAACAACCAGAAAGCAAATGATGCAGTCTCTTGTTTGTTCTCCCCATTCCCCAGCCAGCATTTTTGGCCACTCTATCAGGTTTCAACTTTACCTTGAACAGCATAGAACGTAGAAAGAGGGACTTAAACCTGGAGAAATGTGAGTCAAATGCTTTCTATCAAAGGAGGGGATTTTTAACCTTTCAATATCACCAGCCCTCCATTTTCTTCCCAAATATGCTTTCTCTCTCCCCTTGAGTGTGAAACCCAAGAAATAGAAATAGGAATTGTAGATCATGCACTGATTTTTAAAATGATATTACTCTCTACTAGCTAGCTATCCTATTAGACAAAGAATGAACAAATGATTCCTTCTCCTTTTTGTTGTCAGAAATTCCCATTAAAGAAAATTAATGTTTATTCTGTAATTGCTGAAAATTATAAATTGCAATGCCTGTATGTAATAGGTCTCCACAAATATAAATAACTCTTCACATTTGATTTGAAAGGCTATATTATTCATATGATTTTCTATGTGGAACTGGAGATGTAAGACACATTTTCTATGCTGATTATTGCATTTACATTTATAATTATTTTAACTCAATTAGATATTTAAATTGTAAAGGCATCCAACACTTGTATACAAATCAAACACCTTATTAATATGTATAGAAAAAGTTAATAATACCTCTACTCTATCCTATTTCCTCAGCTCACTGTTAAATATGCCCCCAAATCCTATTTACACCCCTCCCCCCTGCAAATAGGACTATATACAGTATTGTAGCTTTTTCTAGATCAATAGATACAGATTGAACTCTTATATAATAGTTATTCCATACCGTGAATGCAGCATAATTTATTCAACCATAGCTCCTGCAATGGTCATTTGTTCTATTTCAAGCTTTTTCATCACTGTAAGCAGCCCTGCAATTTCATAGATTGCCTTATATACTGGTGCTTTTGTTCTTGCAGGCCAGAGTTCCCAAGGTGGAATATTGTACAGAGCATTTTCTGTACTATAAATTTCTATGAATACTGTTGGATTACCTTCTGAAAAAAAATTGCAACAATACATAGATGTTGATTTGCCACATGTTTAACAGAGCTTGTTGGTATCGATGTTTAATTTTTTGGGGGAGGAGCAATCTCATGAATAGAAAATAGCATCCTGATTGAGTTTGCATTTCCCTAGCAATTGCTCATGGCATAGCACCTAAGAGCATGGACTTAGAGCCCAACTGCTTGACTGTGCATCTTATTGATTGTGTGATCTTAGCAAGTTACCTAACTTATTTATGACTCAGTTTCATCACTCCCACTAACAATGGAGAAAATTATCATACCTGTCACATAAGATTTTTATTTGAATTGATTGAGTTACTACTTACAAAGACTTGGAATGATTTCTGGTGCTTAGGGCAGTGCCTGACCCATAATAAGCCCCACATGAACTAAATAAATGATTTCTGGTGATGCTGAACGCCTTTTTATATGTTCATTAGGCATTTTCACTTGTTTTATTGAATATGAATGTCAAAATATTTTAGTTAGAACAGTGGATGGGTATTTTCTTCACTTTTGAAATCAGATCACTCCTAGGGAAAAAATACAATCCCCACCCCTCCCTTCTCTGGGAAATACTCCACTGCTTAGAAATACCAGACAAGGAGAATTTTTCTGAAATGTTTGAGAAGAAAAATTGAAAGGTTTCAGAAAGCAGAAGGATAATTTTCTAAATAAAAGAATATTCCAGGACTAACCCCAACTAATATAAAAAAGAGTAACTTTTATTCTGTAATAGGCAGAACCTCAGTTTTCCTGGATAGAGATTTAAATCAGGAGGGAGGGGCAGATATTGATTTGAGGCAGTTGGAAAGCTATGTCATTGCCAAGAGTAACAATGTTACAGCTGAAAAACAGTCATTTGATATCTTGGATTTCAGGAGAGCTCAGCCTTTTCTGTTGAGATTACTAACCACATACCTCTCTTCTCAATTGGGTGTTTTTCACTTGGATTTGTCCTCTACAGGGAATCTTGTATTATTTATCAGTCACATAAATCTAAAACCACCCAGCATCAGGCTTACTTAAATGTCAGAGACAACTATTTCTTGTGTTCTTACTCTCGGCTTCTATCAGCAATATGCTCTTTTTGTTTCTTCTACCTCTTCAGTACGAATGGAGGAGAGATGCTCTTTCATCAGGGGTTGGTTTTCATCTGTTTCAGTTAAATTCACATTTGAACAGTTTATTTTATTTCAGAATTGGGGGGGGGAGGAAGGTTCAAGGAAATGTCAGGAGATGAGGTGTTTTGGGTGAGGAAAAAGGGGAGGAAAAGAGAGAGGGGAGAGTTTCTGAACCATATTGGCATTTGTGCAGCATTTTTAGGCAGCGTCAAACTGATTTTTATTGAGCTTCTTAATGGCAATCGATGGGGATGTTTATGGAAATGCACCCTTTCATAATTTCGACTCCAAACATCCTGATCTGCTACCATTGTCTATTTCTTTAGCTCATTCCCTCTGGAACGTACCAGCTCTTGTGCCTCACGTCGAGTCCCTGGACCCCATCACCTTTGCTCTGATCTTTGCCTCCCCTCATGTCTTTCCTTCCCTCCTTAACAGGATGTATTAGTCTAATTCAGGTGTTATAACAAAATACTTTAGACTGAGTTTTTTTTTATAAACAACAGAGA
This sequence comes from Marmota flaviventris, assembly GCF_047511675.1. Lineage (NCBI taxonomy): Eukaryota > Metazoa > Chordata > Mammalia > Rodentia > Sciuridae > Marmota > Marmota flaviventris. Next base: position 66,737,855 of record NC_092499.1, read on the forward strand.
TTTATTGCTCACAATTCTGAAGGCTGGGAAATCCAAGACAAAACATCAGCTGATTCAGTGTCTGGTGAGGGCGCTCTCTTTGCTTCATAGATGGCACATTTTTGCTTTGTCTTCACATGGTGGAAGGGGTGAACTAGCTCCCTCAGGCCTCTTTTATAACAGTACTAATCCCACTCATGAGTGCTCTGCCTTAATGACCTAGCTACCTCTCAATGCCGCCCCCCCCCCCCCACCAATACACACACACTTAATAGCAACACCCTGGGGAGTAGGTTTCAACAGGAATTTTGGAGAGACACAGGATTACAGTCTATCGCCCACTACAAATAATTCATTTCATGCATCCTCAATTCCTTTACTTCTTTCTTTTCCCACCATCCTTCTCTGAATTAATTACCACAAATCTCAAGCAGAATGGTACAGTCAGCCAATCTTATAGCCTTGCCATCATCAGCTCCTCCCTCCCTCCCTCCTAGACTATCATGTCATCCTAGACCATCATTGTCCTCTGGCCTCTAATACTCCTTACTCTTCACTCTCAGCTCCTGGTCGAATTTTTTCGTTCACTGAGAAGAGACAAGCAAGCAGAAGATAAATTCCACGTTCTTTCACCACCAGAACTCACCACCTAGCCACATCTGTACTCACAAACCAGCTTCACTACTGTTGCTGTGGGTGAACTGTCACTGCATCTCTGAAGCCGAGTCCTTCTGCTTGACACCCCCCAACCTCACTTACACAAGGACAGCACCTTGCAATTGAACATTCTCTTTTCTGCATGATCAGTTTCCTTCTCTTTCCTTAATCATCTCCATTAGAATACAAGCACATTGCAATATCCCATTTTTAAAAAACCTTTCAACATTGATGTTGATCACAAAGCATCATAGACGCATATAATCCATCAGAGGAAATGTTCTCTGAACAGGAACAAAATGTGAAGCAGGCTCCTTGCCTTTAGTATAAGGCATTTTATCAAAACCCAAATTAGTGACACAGTAAATATATATTTATTTATTTAAATAGGTCAAAGAAAACTTTGTTGTTATATTTACAACTGGATAAATGCTAATACAAAGTACAAACTGGAGTTATTACCAAGTTTCTGTGGAAGAATTAATAAAATGGACATTGAGGGACCACCAATTTCTAGTAAACTTACTAAATCATAAAACTTTGGTATAGAAAATGTTAAAATTAGATCAGGGGTAGTATAATTCAGATTCTCCCATTCCCAAGAAAGTACCAGAAAGATAATATACATATTCTTAAATGTGAAGCCTATTTTGACCACAATAAAAAGCATACATATTGTCTAAGGATACTGAAGACTCCTGTTCAAACTCTTGAATTACATTTTGAGCACTGATAGAACACAGTGTCTGGGAGGATCCAGAGGGCAGGTGCCTTATGTCAAATCAGCTGTCAGTCCAGGTCACTAGACTCACTGGTGCCTCTCCTCTTACCCTGCTGAAACTTCTGGTCCCTACTCAGGGAGTACCTGGATGCCAACTCTGCTGCTGATTTTTTTTTATTGGATTTTGAGTCTCCCCTGGTCACCTCCTTCATCTTGGTCAAGTCCTCTGTCCCTACCACTAAACACTTCAAGGACATTCCTACAATCTAGTGTTAGCTCCTTGAAGCCCAAAACATTTGAAGAGTAAAAATATGTGTAATATCAGATTCATGATGACTGTCCCTATCCAGAAACAAAAATCCCACAACTTAGCAAGACCCTGTCTCAAAATATAAAATGAAAAGAACTGGGGATGTGGCTCAGTGGTTAAGTGCCCCTGAGTTCAATCCCCAGTACAAAACCCAAAACAACGACAAAACAACCAAGAACAACAGCAAACAGAAATAAAAGCTCTAATTGCTAAAGAGACAACTAGCCATTGTTTTAGATTTCTCTGGTTTTCTAGAAGTCACAGAAAGTAGCATCCTCTGTGCTCAGTCACACAGTTCCACCAAATGCTCCAGGGGCAGGAGACCTAAGTGCAGAAGCCCTTTTCACCCCAGAGACAATAGTACTTCCTGGGGATAAAGTTATCCTAGTGTCTACTGCATGCATCTTGGGCAGTCTGTTCTGGGAACCACAGTGACTCTTCCACACTTACCTGGCTGCTGAAGCTCCATGTTTGCATGCCAGGAGAGAAGCAGTTTCTTGGTGCTAAGTAGTCAGCTACTCTAGGGACAGGGTGTCACTTCAATCACCTGCCTCAGCTGATGACCACTATCTAAACAGAACAAAACAAAACAAAAACCCACTCAACTCCTTTTACCCCAAATCACCCTCCAGTTACTGACCCATGTTATGTTCCATTAGAGTAAAACCCTAAAAGAATTGTCTGCTCTTGTTCTCACTGGTTTCTCTCCTCCCATTTTTTCTTGAACCTGCTCCAGTCAGACCTTCCTTTCCCCTATGCCACCTGCATTTTGCAAATCCGGCACTCTTAAGTGCAACTGGCACAATCACCCCCCTCCTTCTTGGAACACTTTTTCTCTCAGTTTCTAAACACTGTGTTTTCTGTTTTCCTTCCAGTTCCTTCACTTGTTTCTTTTCCCCTTTCTCATCTCTCACTATTTCAGTGCCCCACGGCTTAATTCTTGGGCCCTTCAGCTACTTCTCTTCCCTCTATCCTTCTAACTTTTTATGTGATCTCCATCAGCCTCACCCTTGGGATTGACAGATTAAATACAGAATGCCCAGTTAAATTTGAATTTCAGATAAACAGCAACTGTTTTTTTTCAGTCCTTTGTTTTTATTTGCTAAATCTCCCCAGTTTCTATCTCTAGCTCAAATCTCTCTGTTTTACAGACGGGGGAACCAAATCTCATATCTAAACTGACCTGATACCTTCATTCAGATTTCCAGTAGGCAGCTCAAAGTCATGTCTAAAACAAATCTTGATTCTTTTCTCTCCTCTCAAACTTACTCTAGTAAGTTCTAGTCACTGCTGCCCTATCCTTGGGCAATGGCGTCAGCATTCTCATTCTCCAAGTTGAGGTAGGTATCTTTGACCCTCTTTTCTGCCTTGCTACACACCTCATCCATTAGCAAACTCCTGGAGACAGTGTCTTCACAATATAATCAGAATACTTCCTCTGCTACCATGCTAATCCTACCAATCATCACTTGTCACTGTAGTCTAGACTACAATGACCTCCTAATTGTTCTCCTTGCCTCTGCCTTTGCCCCACTCGCCTAATATATACACCTCAGAGGAATCTTTTAAACATATAAATCAGATCATGTCATTCCTCTGGACAAAAACCTACAATCTCTTCTCACTCTGAGTGAAATGTGAAATCCCATATTCTCACTGTGGCCTGCAAGACTACATACCGTCTGGCTCTCTGCTACCTCCTGGACCTCATGGCCACCATTGTCCCCCTTGCTCCTGCTGTGCCAGGCACTGACCTCTCAGCTCTTCCTAGAACATGTCAAGCACCCTTATGCTCCAGCATTTCATTATTGTTCCTTCTGCTGTGCTTGCACAGGCCTGAATGACTCCTTGCCTTGTTCTGTTCAAAACTCAGCTGAAATGTTACCTAATGTATCATCTGTGCTTATTTCTTGTCTGTTTCCCCTACTTCCACGACTAGAATCTAACTCTATGACAGTAGGGCCTTGGATTTTCACTTCCAGATTCCTAGGGCCAAGGACAATGCCTGCAATCATGATGAACTGAAATGTGAAGCCGACAGCCTCGTTGCCGAGTCTGTGGCCCTTTCACCACACCACACAACCTTACGCATGTGTTAGGAATGGCTATTGATGAGAGAGTTTCCTGGTTATTTGTTCAATGACTAAAATAGACAAGCAATGTGGGGGATGTGGTGAGAGTTAGAAGAGAGGCAGCAGCATGAGTTAAGGAAGTAAATACTGGATATTGCACCAGAAAGTTGGGCCTCTGGGACTGGGGTTGTGGCTCAGTAGAGTGCTCGCCTAGCACATGGTGAGGCACTGGGTTTGAGCCTCAGCACCACATAAAAATAATAAATAAAGGTATTATGTCCATCTACAATTTAAAAAGTCTTACAAAAAAGCAAGGAGGGCCTCCGAATGGGGTGAGGGTGCTCTTTGTATGCTCTTTGGGATAATTTAGGCTATGTCTACAGATACTAATAGGAACAAAACAAAGAAAGAAACCAGAAATAGCTATTTGCAGGTTTTTTCCTGGCTTCCTCTAGGCTTGAGGTTTGTGAGTTAGTACTTATTTTCATGATTGCTGCAGAATTTCAGATAGGAACTCTTTAATGGGTTATAATCTGAGTTCAAAATGTTCATGTTTTGTACCTGGCTAAAATCACTGCAGGTTATTGGATGTTCCGATTCTGAATAGGAACTAGATGTCTTCAGTGTCCTTTGCTTGAGAAAAGAACAAGTTAGTCTCATGTCATTTCCAGTTAAATTTTTTGACATTCTGGATTTTTCTACCATTTGATAAGTTCTAAGATCAAAGAACAGTTAAGTGACTGACTTCCTGTCACCCCACTAAAATGTATGTTCTGTGGTCAGTATATCCCTAGTCAAGACTTTGACTTTTCAGACCAGGCAGGCAGCTATATTGTAGCTTTAACATTTCCAAAACCAGTTTGGGATTAGTCATGGGGTGATTGTCAATATGATTAAAAGTTAAGGATCAGAAATGAACCTTGATGCTTTCTCTGTGGATATAACAACAATCTCATCATTTAATCACCTTTATCATCATCAGCACTAAGTAACATTTATTGTATGGTGCTCCACAATTGGCAACTCTTGACACACAATGTTGAGTTTCTTTTTAAAAATTTTCTCTTTTACATTAAAGGATAATACTAAATTATAGAAAGTTGAAATTGTTACTCTGTGTTAAAAATGTGTGACTGTTTTAAATGACCAACTCTTACTTATCTAAAATAAACAAAGATGATATGGGTTTTGAATGTTACAACATCATCAGGCTTTGTAAGGCCAGTATATGGGAGGACAATTCCAAGTATGCAGTCTTTTACATTAATGTTATTTCATATTCAAAACTTCACTTTAGAAGCACCTACAGCTGATTGCTATAATGAATAAAGAGAAACATATTAGGATTTGAGTATTAAAGTTGCTACAGTTTGACCTGAAAAATGTCTGAATGGACATTACCTGTTTCACAACTGGGATTGGGAATATGATGACTATATAACTATTTTCAATTCTTGCTTAAGAAGTATGTTCTCATATATTGTTTCTTCATTTAAGATGCTAGGCAAATAACTTATCCTCTCTGTGTCTCATTTGCAGATTGACATTCTCTGGTCTGGTTTCTCCAAGAAGGTTACTTCTGAAGCCAACTGATGGGAATGCTTATGAAGAGCAGGGCTATGTAAATGTCAAAACCAATGATAATGATATAGAGTAGAGGAAAGGTAAACTGTCTCCTTTACTTAAGGCTGTGTGCAGTTTGACCTCCAGGAAAGTCACAGTTTTTGAGCATCTTTGCATATGTGCATACATTCAAACTCTTATGGAATAGAGATTTAATAATTTTTCAAGTCAGGTTTTTATTTTTATCTCAATGGCTTCAAGAATTTATAGCTGTCAAATCAGTAACATAATCAAATTTGTAAAATGAAGGCATTTTCCTGCACAGACATTTTTCCTTTTGTATCTGAGTTTAGATGTCTAGATGGAAACACTGAGTTTTCTTTGTCATTAACCAACTTTCAAGGCAACTTCAGTTTAATAGGCTGTAGCTCAGTGCTCCCAGCCCAGTCAGCCTCTCTCTGCTTGAGCGCAGGCAAGAGTAATTCATTCTCAGTGGGAAGCAGAAAGGGCATGTACTATTTTCCTAAGAAACCAAAGTAAAAGCTGTGTGTCTGACAGGCAGTGACATCCCCCCTCCCACTCCTAGTGGCAGCTTCATTGCAAGTCTGTTGAGAACATTTCTCAACTGTTGTCACTGAAATGTGTGGATTTATTTCCTGGAGGGATTTTTCCCTGGAACATTCTTCCTGGTATGACTGCCCTCCCAGAGAGATCTCATTCTAATTTTGCATTTTGACGGTTACTTCCTGGAAGAGGGTCTGAACCCAATTAGAAAGTGCAAGGTTAATTGTAGCAGAGCCCCAAATATTGTTAAGAAATGAGGATCCAGTTTCCAAATGAAATACCTCATTTGAGAGAACTCGGTTCTCCCTTGAAAACTTAATTGGACTGTATGAGTTTTGGTTCTTTTAAATTCAGCAATATTTGGTTTTGTTGTATGAAAAATACTGGGAAATTGTGCTGTAAAGAAGCACTTCATTTCTGAAATGTTTTTATAATTAAGACAAGATTTCTATGGCAAAGGTGTCGCAATGTTTGGCAGTATTCAAAATACCTCCTATTTTTCTGCTCTTATTGGAAAATATATCTGGGCTTATAACCTTGAGTCTATAAAAATCATCTATTGTTCCACCACGTTCTTTTTGGGAGAAATCCATTGTTCCTTTCTACTTGGCACTTGGCCTTGGAGGCCACGTGGAGAAAGATCTTTTCTTACATGGACCTTAATTGCAATGCTGCGTCTGCTGTGAATCTGTATTCCCCCACATCCTTGATAGCATGCTTTCTGCTTCCGAAGGAAATGCAGTGGAAAGTTGTCCATCGGTCACGGTTTTGACCTTCATCATGATATTTCTTTTTTTTTTTTTTTGCCAATCTGCCTATCATCTGTGATCAGGGCAAACTCCCTGTGTTTTCATCTGGCATTCAAGAATAGGTAAAACAAAGTCAAACTTCTCTTCCTCCACTTCTTGAAGCACCTACTATACTCAAGACAGTGTTTGTGTGCAAAGCTCAGTACTCTCCTGCAATTCAGTTGGAGAAACCATCAGACAAGAAAACTCCTGAGCTTTCTATATTTTCTTCCATTTGTATCTCAGTGGTTTATCCCTTCTGAATGTGACTCCACAGAATAGAGATTGGCTCTAATTATACCTTGTGTAATATCTTTGCTGGCATTCAATGTGTTACTCTTTTATGAAGAGTAAGAACGGTGAACTTATTTTTTGTGTCAGCTAGAGTTGTCCTAGGAAATGAAGGAAGAAGGATGTAGGATTCTTTTGGGGTCTCAAAAGACTATAAAGCTCTCAGAGACCTTGATTTTCCTTTCTCCTTTCTTCCCTTGGGGTATTATTTGATGTACACCTATGAGAAGGGGTGAGGTCTGTGTCCTCTTGTGCAGTCTCCAGGGTGTGAACATAGGACATGATACCTAGTCAACTGCATGGAGTTTTAGCTTTGATGGATGGTCCTTTGATCTTGCTCAACTGTTAGGGATTTGTTTCCAGATACCTAACAATAATCACACTCAGCAGAAACAGCCTGCAGTCTCCCCGCCCACCCAGGGAAATCATCAGCCATGACCTTTCATCTCTTTCATGAAAACCAGATTGTGACTCTGGTCTGAACCTGATGAATTGATATTAGGGCTCTACACTTGCTCACTCTTTGTTTTATTTTTATGACTCAAATAAGGAAGCTGTTACTGAACTTTTGGTCCAAATTGAATGAAATTGAGACCAAAGTTCAGTAACTCTTTAGAGGACTCTGGTGCCTGGGGAGGTATCAAAGGGGAGATGTGGGCAGGATTTCTTATAAAACCTGTCTCATATTTCCACCCACTTCTTTGCTTCTCCTGGGTTAATGATTCTCAATGCTGAGCACAACTGAAATGTAGAAGGTAACGTGCACAACTAGGACAAGGACTGCCAGGCTGGAGATGGCACAGGCAGAAAAAGAGCAGTGATTAACTATATAGCAGGGAAGAAAGTGTTTATTCCAGGCTTCACCAGTGAAAAGCATAACTGAATAGCATATGTCTTTGTCAATTTGAAAAGGAAAAAAAGGGAAAGATTTGGATTTCTTCAGGTAGAGTTATAAACTACTTACTCAAAATGGCTTTTTAAAAAACAACTTACTCATGCTGTTAAATGATAGGACTTAATGATGATGGAGGAGATTAGTTAGCAGGACACTTCCTGGAAAAAGCATACCAGGTCACCCATTGTCAAACAGATTTTTTTTGAACAATAAATTGGTGAAATTTTTGATAAAAATGTTAGAAGAAGCCAGGTAACATTTTAGCAGCCCAGCGCACTTGATAACTATTTAAATAATACGGAGAATTCATATCAAAGTTATGGCGAGAAAGGAGAGATCACTGTGAAAAGGGCTGGGAAGGGAAGGATTTGGGGAGAGATGATGATAATGGCTATTGGAGCATTTCTTTACATATAAACTTCTATAGTTCACACACTTGTTGAAAAGAGGCATGATTACCTCCATTTTATAGATGGTGAAACAGAGCAGCTGAGAGGCTTTCTTGGTCCTCAGTGGTACAGGTGGGATTTGAACTGAGGCAATTAAGAATCTAATACCTTCTTCTATGCCACATTGCCTTTGCTTGGGCTGGCCCTGAAAGATGGATGTGATTTATCTACAAGGTAGAGCAGCTTGGTAAGAGCATTGGAGGGGAGTGGCCATGGAGAAGGTAAGATGACCAAGCACTGCTCCTTACCATGCATACCACCCTGTTGTATCTGGGTGCAAGAAAGAAACTCATCTAGAGAGGAAAGTCCAGCCTAGATTCATGAACCCAACTCTGCTGACACAAAGTAAAATGCTCTTTTTTTTTTTTTACTACATTTTACAATCAAATATTTTATTCCAGAGTTGTAATAAAAGATAATAGGTCTTTAAATGCTCAAGCATAACATATTGTGAATCAGTTTGTTAATGTATAAAAGGATCAAGGGGGAGGAGAATTTGAAGGCCAAGTTCTTAAAATGAGGTAGCGAGAAACTGAAGACGATAGATTTCTTTGCTGGTTTTACCCCAGGGTCGTGTGTGTGTGTGTGTGTGTGTGTGTGTGTGTGTATTCATGTGCATTGGTGCACAACTAGAGGCTCCCAGGGATACTTCCTGCCCTGTTTGGCAGTGGGCCCACCTATTCTCTGAAGACAGAACTAATTGTTTCAAGATAGAGATAGCTTTCTGTACTTTGTCATTGGCAAGACTTGCTATTTTATTTTCCATTATTCAGCTCCTAAAAAAAACAGCACCCCCCTCTGCATCCCCTTTTCCAGGCTGGTAGCCAGGTTGTAGATGGGCTCCCCCACAGCAAGAACTATTTATGATGATTCTGGCTGGGGTAAAATTTTGTCACACTGTCCAGGCTTGATATCTACTTGTTCTGAAATCATAAGTGTCTGATTTCTGAGTTTCTTTCATTACTGAGCATCAGCTTGCTTGCATGGATTCTCTTGGTGCTCTGAACTTCTCAGATGCAGCTCCTAGAAAGACACAAGATCTTTCCTTTTAGTCCTGTTGTAGATCACCTGGTCTGGGGCCCTGTACTGGACATCTACTGCTTTTGCCATCTTTCAATCTTTCCCTCCAGCTATTAACAACTACCCACCCCATATTGCCTTCAACTCTTGGTGAGATTTCCAATTGAAGTATCATGCCATCTTCTAGTGCACTCATATGCACAACATGCATGCGTGCATGGCACATTAAAAGCCAGGCCAGTCATATACTCTCCTGTGGAGTGTAAATCTTAAAACAGATTGACTGAAGGAGAGAAAATGTTGGAGGAATGACCTGAAGTGACTCTCCGTTAGTTCTACTATTGACATTGCCTAAGATGCCTTTGTTTATGACTACTTTAAGGGAAAAGATCCTGTATTTCTTTAATTTTTGTGAACTGCCTCATGTCCTGAACAGAGTTTCTTTTTTATTGTGATTCAAATTAGCTATCATCAGTTTCTAAACAAAAACTTTAATCAATTCAAATTCTTTCTTATTTGGATCACAACCGTTCAAGGACTAGGTGGCCCTTACAGAGATGACAAAGTCCTTTCTATTTGAGTCCTAAAACTGCTCAAAAAGTATTGGGATGAAACTGTTTTCTTTGTGGTCTCTTGAACCTGGACTGGCAGCCTTTCCTATGTTCTGCCCTCTTGATTCAAGCTAGAGTTGGCCTTCCGGCAATCTATCCCAGGCCAAGCTGCCTCTTTTCTACCTCCTGCTTTACCATTAGAAGCTTCTACGTTTTCTATCTTGGGTAATTAACTTTGTAAATTCTGCAGCATGTCCAGCTGATTTTCCAGACCATTTTAGGAAGAAGTCCTCCATTCTGAATGGTCCATAACACCAAGAAATAGAGTAGTGATAAAGGGGAGAGTCTGGGATTGGGACACACCTGGATTAGCATCTCATTTCCACTACTTATGGTTGGCTTTGGGCCAATTACTAAACCTTTCTGAGCCTGATTTGTACAGAAATAAATGCCTTTCATGGCTTGCACTTCAGACCCTTGTCCACATCTTGATACTGGTGTGAACTGAAGACAAAGGTTTCTGGGCAAAAGAGTGCAGATAACTCAGTAAAAAATATTGTGTTTTTTTTTTTTTTTTTGGGGGGGGGGGATGGAGATGACTCTGCAGGAGCTGTAAAGATAATAAATTTACTGGCATCATCTTTACATATGAGACGTCACTAATAAGGAAATGCAGGCCCAGAGGAAATCAGTTACTTGACTCTGGGTAGATTTAATTAGTTACAAAACCATATCTGAAATTCATCCCTGCTAATTCCCAATGCAGAGCTTTAAAAAGCAGATCCGACCTCCTGCCCCGGCCTCCGCAGGCGCGGGGTCGCGGGCTGCGCGGCTCCCTGGGCGGGCGTTAGAGGCCGCCTCGAGCGCGCCCGGTTCGCGCACCCCAGCCACCGGCGGCCTGCGACCTCCTGGCGCCGGATCAGGACACTGCCCAGGACCAGGCGGGCGCATGTGGTGGGACCTGCGGCCGCTGGAGAGGGGCGGGCGAGGACCCGGGCGTCCCTAGTTTGCCTCTTCTCCCCCGAGGACTCCGGTCTATGGCTGCCACGTCCAACTACGCTGAACATTTCAGTGCGGAGAACTTAAAAAGATGGCCCCAGCCCGAGTCAGTGCCGCTCATGGAGGGAGGTATTAGCTAGAGAAGACATTGATGAAGCTGTACATGCAATATTATTTAGAGAAAATTATGTTGTGAAGAGATTGGATACATATTTTCAGCATCTGGATACTTTTAAGGAAAGAAGAAAAGAGATGTTACACAGAAAATGGATTATGAATGTTGCAGAGCCCATTCAACAGAAAATTATGGGAAAAGTAACTTCAAATAGAGGAGCTGAAAAAACAAAGCGAGAGAACTTTGAATGTTTTTTTTTTTAAATCCACAGATAAAACGGCTCCAGTCCCTCCGTTTTGTGGTCCTCTGCTGCGAAGACAGCAAAAAGGCAGAGGAAGAGGCCAGAGCCAGCCGTCGATATGAGACAGGAAAAAAATACTTCGCCAAAGAGCTCAAGGAAACCAAGGACAGACTGCACGCCAAATGGCCCCCGTTCATTTTCACTCTGCAAAACGTGATTCCGAAAGAGTCTCATAAAGCCTCTGGGGTACCCAGGAAAAGTAAGGCATTCAGTCCTGAAAAGCCTATCTGTATGGAAAAGAAGCGTCTGTTTGGTAAGGAGAAGACGACCAACCTCAGTCAGCTTGCTTTTGAAAGGCAGTTCCCTTTCTCCCAGCTCTGCAAGAACAAAGAGGCTGAGAAGAAGGGTCTGTGGTGCTGGGATTGAACCTAAGGCCTCGTGCATGCCAGGAGAGCTGCCCCAGCCTTAAGAGGCGGTTTATATGCAGGGATTTTGCTATCCGTTTTCCACCCAGTGCTCATGGTTTGCTGGGCACAGCAGCTCCTCGCCTGTGCCCCCCATCCCTCTCCCACAAGCCCTGAAGCCTGAGGTTAGCCCCTGGGGAAGTGCCTGCGGTAGGCTAAGTCCAGGACCTGTTGTGAGTGGACAGCTGCACTTTCTCCTTCCACCAGCCACATGCAGAGGGCCAAGGACCATCTCCTCTCTCCAGTTTGAAAACCTGGTTGGATATTTTGGGACCCAGCTTCTCCTCAGCCTGTTGTTCTCCCAGTCTCTCTGGAGTCAAATGAATTCTCCTTAGATGGCAGGTTACCAGACTGCTTTCCTCATCAGCTTTTTCTGAGCATAATTATATTTGAGAGCAAAGGAGCCCCCCATTCAATTTTTTAAAATATTGAATGTGGGTGATGATTTCATGTACATACTAATATATCCTTCACTCAACATTGTTACTGTGTGTGTGGTGAGAACACTTAAGATCCACTCTCTCAGCAAGTTTCAGGTCCAGTTGTCCCTTGGTATCTGTGGGATTGTTTCTAGGATGCTCTGTGAATCCCACAGCATGTGACGCTTGAGCCCCTTAGATAGACAGTGTAATTTTTGCACATACCCTATGCACATCCTCCTATGTACTTTAAGTCATCTCTAGATACTTAAGATGCCTAGATCAATATAAATGCACTTTTAAATAGTTCTGATGTATTGTTTAGAAAGTAATGATCAGGAAAAAAAGTCTAAATGTTCAGTACAGATACAATTTTTCTCCCAAATATTTTTGATCTGCAGTTGATTAAATCCATGGATGTGGAATCCATGAATAGGGAGGTCCAACCGTATATAATAGAGTATTAATAACTTAGTCACCATGCTGTACAGTGGGTCTCTAGAGCGTCATGACTAAAAGTGGACAGCCTTTGACCAAGGGTTCCCCCTTTTCCCACCTCTCACCTGACACCTGCTCTCTGAGTTCAGCTTTTTTAGATTTCACACATCAACCAGTTTTTGCAGTGTTAATCTTTCTGGGACTGGCTTGTTTCATTGAGAGTGATGTCCTCCAAGTTCATCCATGTTGTTACAAACGATAGGACTTCCTTGTCTTTACCAATTCACCTATCAATGGACACTTAGTTTATGTGTCTTAGCTGTTATGAATAATGTTGCAATAAACATGGCAGTGAAAATTAAAAAAAAATAAAAAGCAGATCCATGATCGAGGTTGTGATTGATGCCATGTCTGCATGGTTTTTGATTGGTTAACGGTAGTGCTGAGTTCTGTCACTGGAGAGATTCTGCCACCTATTGCGGGTGCTGGTAAAGGTTAAACATAGAAGGGGAAGGAGTTTTCCCCATCATAAGGAATAGGACAGAACCCTGTATGGTTAATCAGGAAAGTACAGGCTCTTTTTTAACTCAGAGTTTGAGACTCTATTATCTGAGCGTCTCTCTATAGCATATGTACTTAAGAATACTTGCACTGCAGGCTGTGAAGGCCAAAGAACAAACTCCTCTTCCTTTGGATGAAGCTCTTTACTGGAAGTTAACCTATAACCTTCCTGAGTATTTGAAGTCTCTCCAATGATTTTTTTAGGACACTGCTGGTGTTAGGTCTTCCAACTCCAGCCAGCAGGGATAGTTTATATGACTGGCCTATGTCTGAGCAGGTAAAGGACACCAGCAAGAGTGATCTAGTCATTCTGAACTTGTACACTTGATTTGGCCAAGAGTTACATATATCCCCAAAGAGCCAGCTGAGCTGCTTTGCCAGCTTCTTATCACTTATCAGTCTGGGCAGGCTTCCCAAGCAGGGGGAGACATAAATGAATCAATACAAACCAATTCTTTCACAAAAGAAAACCTAATTAGTCGCACTGCTGCCCCAATCAACGACTTCTCTCTCCTAGCCGTTAACATTCCAATTCCAGGATACAACTGCATTCTGACTTCTACTAATGAAAAATACATGTCCATTTTGTTATCGAAAAGTTCCTAAGCCTTGCCAAGTTTGTTTTCTTCATATATATATATATATTATTCTTTTCTTTTCATATATATATAATATATTAATATATATATATATGTATATATATATATATATATATATATATATATATATATATATATATATATATATATATATATATATATAGCTATACATGAATACAATATCTTCATTTTGTTTATTTATTATTAGGTGGTGTTCAAACCCAGTGCCTCACATGTGCAAGGCAAGCACTCTGCCACTGAGCTACAACCCCAGCCCACCAAGTTTGTTTTCTAAAGCACTACCAATAATGGAAACTTTTCTGTGGTCTTAGAAAGATTTCCAGTTTAGAGAAAAGCCAGGTTCTGCATTAGGGAATAGAGTAAGTTCACAGAAGGTGATGATCTAATCAGAGGTGGATTCTATCTTGGCTGCCTTTGCAAAAGGAAGATGCAGAACTGGGGAATAAAGTAAGAGGTGTGGCTCCATGGAGATGGTGCAACTAATTCTACCTTCTAGGAAAAATAGGCACTTCCCACCTATTCTTTCTGTTCACAGATGCTTTGTATCACTGAAGGAAAATCAGTGACATCGAAGGTCACAGATCAAGAGAAACTCATTTTTTCATTTATTCATCATTTATCACTCTTCCCAGCAACACCAGCAATCAAAGAAAAATGCAGTTTTCCTGGAATAGTGCAGAGCATTCATTACCACACTGGCAACTCAGACTGAGTGGCAATGACCTATGGAAAGTGGGTCTGCAGATAGCTGAGAACGTGTGTTCATACTCCAACTCCCTGGGTTCAAATTCTAGTTTAGCCACTCATGAGATACATGACTTTGGACAGGTTTCTTCACTTATTTATTTTCAGTTTCCTTACCTGCAAAGAATGAAGCTGATACTGTGTTTCCTTGAATCTAGAGTACAACTAAGGAAGAAAAATTGCTGCCAATTAAACTACGACACAACATTGATTATGAAGCTCATCAATTTTAGAGCTGTTAAAATGTAAAAAAAAAAAAAAGCATATTACAATTGAGGATATAGGATAGCACTTCATGATACTGATGTGAAGATTAAGTGATATAATTCATATAAATGCCTAGCATTTTGTCTGCCACACAGGAAATCCTAATAAATGATTACTACTATTTTTACTACCAGAAGGTGATGATTTGGGTAATTCCAGCAAATCATTTAACCCTCTGTGCTTTATTCTCTTCATCTTCAAAATGAATGGGCAACCATATGGCTCTGCCACCCAGAATTAGGAAGAAAAACTAATTAGAGAATGGTTTTAGGTCCTTAGCAGTTCTAATTGTGAAACACTATCAAATTCCTTCCGCTACTCATCTTCTGCATCTGAAAACTGAGAAGGAAATATTTTCTGTATATTTTTATGTATGTATCTATTTAGCTGAAATTCCAAGGACATTTTAAAGTTCTATATTTCTATTATAATTATTTTTAATAATTATGTAATTATTATTTTTAATAATAATGTAAGTTTTATGTATCCCTTATAATTATTTAAAAGGAATTTTAAATATAATACTCTTAATGTTGGGCAAACCTAAAGAAATAATATGTGATTGCAAAATTTTGCAGATGTGTGAACTCCCACATATTTTAGAGCACTGATAGAGTTAATCTGTTATATTGGCTGGGTGAAAAAGGGAAATAAGTTTTAGGTTATTGCAAATGATTATTAAACACAAAAGAGATTCATTTAAAGCAAGTCCCTAATATTAGTCACAGAGCCCTTACCTCTTTGAGTAGTAAGAGACCGACCAATAGAGCCAACAGTTGTGGTAGAGAAGTTCAATTTAATTTAGCTTTCAGTTATTGAACCATTAGTATAAAGGAGGCCTGATACTAGGTTATAGACATGAAAAGAAATTTAAGATGAAGTTCTTGCCCTCTATTTATATTTGGATTAAAAAATGACAACAATGAGACAACTACTATAAAAGTGATATGGGAAGCAGCAACCAGTTCTACCTGGGTGAGCAAAGGAAAGCTTTACATGTTGTAAAGGAGTTTCTAATACAGGCTGGGCAAGAGTACTGCCTGAACAGAGAAGTGTTTGTAGAATTGATGGGTATAAAGACACATGGATTTCATGTAGCTTTGCATGGCCACAACGTATGTATATTGCCTATGGGTGTTTATATGACATGGGGTCTGGCACAAGCTACATGCTTATGTAAGTGTTATCATCATCATCATCATCATCATTATTATATTTAAATTTTTAGATCATAAACTGAATGGGGTACCCCATGGCTCCCACAGAAGTAGCTATTTTCCACCGTTAGTGACTTTGTTCAGTTCTGTAAGGACAGTCCCATATTCAGTCGGGTTCCTTTCCACTGAAGCATTCTATAGGCCAGTGAAGCCGTGGACCGTGGCTAGCCTCTGAAATGGCTCCTCTGTATTAGATAGGATATCTTTCTCCCCCAGATTCTGCGTGGGAGGCTGATACATTTGGTTTGGTAATGAGTTTGCTTTCTGAGCCAAAGAAGAGAAGAGAATAAGAGAGAAGGCGTGAGAGGCAATCATAGAATCCTGGAGGCTCAGATCCTTTAAAACGAAAAGGGAGCCTGCGTTTCTGCAGAAACAAGAGAGAAACAACTAACAATCTCAAAGCTCATTATGATTTAACTTTCAGATAGCACAAAATGACAGTAATGTGACTACTGACGCCTGTTTTAACCGTAAGCAGGACAAAGTAGTGGAAATGGAGTGTATTAGCAGCAGCATTAAGATCAACTCCTCGCTCACAGGCTGTGCATAGACAGGTGCGTGAATGCACTGCTAAATGCTACTCAATCTCACTAAAGTGGCCATTGCTCTTCCTTTGGCAAGTGATTGAAAAATCTTTGTTGTATATTTACTTTAACAAAATTCTTGGAACCTTTTAAGACACTCACTCTCTGTTAAAAGAATGCAAACTGATGCTGATGGCAGCAACAGACAGGAAGGGGTAATGCCTCAAAGGGTACATTGCCTTGCAAATCTCAAAGGAGTAAAGTATACACTTATTTAATTTTTCCCCTGAAGATGAGCACTTCCTTTTGTGTCAAAGTGTTGTAGAAGATTGAAAAATAAAAGAATCTGAGTGCCCTATTTTCCCATTGACTGATGATGTCAGCTCCTTTCCCTTGCCACGTGTCTGTTATTCCTAAGAGAATGGCTATTATCATCTTTCTTTGACTTTTCCCATCTGAGAAGTACAAATTATCTTCAGCATCATATTTTGAGACAAAAGTCTAAATGGAAGTGCTAGACACTGGTGTTTGGGTTAATTGCTTAAGTTGGGAACTTTATGGTTTCCTTTTGGGCATTAGATGAAGTTAGTGTCCATAATTCTTTAACTCTATCAATATTCATCATTCTAAGGAGAGTTTTAAGGACACTGATGGATCTGAAAAATTTTAAAAGTTTCAAATGAACTGAGTCAGCTCACTAAAATGCACTTCAAACTGATATCAAGAGACAAGTGCACAATTGTCCAGCAGAACCACAGGTCTGTAAATGTCATCCAGTCAGCCATACTCGCTAAATTCAAGTGAGGGTATTGAACCCTTATAGTAAAATGCAAAAGAAAGAGACTTTGTTTGTTTTGTACCTAGGAGGTGTTTATTCTGTATTTTGGTCTCATGACTTTATGTGTATGATAAAGTAGAAGATGGTATGAATCGGATTACCAGGGGCCAATGCCCCTCCCTGGCTCATTGTGACCTTGAGGAAATCACTATAAATTCTTGTGGGCTGAAGTTTCTGCATTTACAAAATGAGCAAGCTACAAAAGATATTTTCTATTATTTCTTTCAGCTCTAAAGTGTATGATTCATAGAAAATGCAAATTAACACGATGTGAACAAGATGCTTTGTTCACTTATTCAGCAACACTGAGAGCATCTCAGGAGCTAAGTACTCTAATAGGGCTGGAGATGTAAAAGACAGGAACACTTAGTCCTGCTTTCCAGAAGCTGTTAAAGGAAGAAGGGAGATTGACCAGCAATTATAATGCACTGTGCTCAGTGTGGGCAGACTTAAGCTGTGGGGGTCCAGAGAGCAGGGCTAGCCTGGAGTTGAGCAGAGCAGCCCTTCTGGTTGTAG
The DNA here is from genome assembly GCF_047511675.1 of Marmota flaviventris. Taxonomy (NCBI): domain Eukaryota; kingdom Metazoa; phylum Chordata; class Mammalia; order Rodentia; family Sciuridae; genus Marmota; species Marmota flaviventris. Next base: position 66,755,678 of record NC_092499.1, read on the forward strand.
CGATAAAATTTGTGATCTACATCAAAATGTGAGCAAAAAAAAAAAAAAAAAAAATCATCAGGTAGAGATAGGAGAGGATGCTGCTGGCAGAAGGAGCAGCATTAGCAAGACTCGGAAATGCAAGCCTATATATACCCTGTGCTTGAAGGGTTAACTCACATAGGGATATATCAATAGTGGGAAGTGAGGACTCCTTGAGACTTGATTGTGAAGAGTCTTGAATGCTATGCTAAGAGCTTTCGACTTTATCCCAAAGGCATGGGAATAAAACTTTCAGAAAGTTCACTCAGGTAGCGCTGTGGAGTATGACTAAAGGGAGGATGGAAGGGAGAGGAGGAAGCTCTTAGGAGAAACTTTTGAGGGTCCAGAGGAGGAAAAATGAGAGGGCCTGAGGCCATGACAGTGAGAACAGGGATGAAGGGACACTCAGAGACTGAATCCACAGACTTCACTTATTCATTCATCACTCAACAGATCTTTACTGAGCACCTGCTATAGATTAGCCAGTGTAAACCTGGCACTCCACAAAGAGTACAGAAACACTGCTGAAACTCCGAGGCAGGAGGGCCAGAGTGAGACCAGGAAAGTGATGCTAGTTTGGGTGGGTTTCTTACAGGAGGTAATGTCAGACATTACCTGACCTGTGTTTCCAAGAGGTGAAAAGAGACATGAATTTGTAGAGAGAGGCACGGGAACATTTTAATGCCTGGCCACACAAGGGAAAGAATGAGGAGATGATGGGCAGGTATGCTCGGTTAGCAGAGAATTGTCAATGCTGGAAAAGATGGATGGGAGGATAGGAAGTCCAAGTAGAAATATTTAAATTTGATGTGTTAAGTCATAGGAAACCATTGTAGGATCTAGAAGGAAAAGAGTTATATGCTACACAGGAAAAGAAACTGAATTAATGCTTGAAGATCTGGGTTATACTGCTATCTAGCTGGGTTAACATTTCAGTCATTTAATGTTTCCTGGACTCAGATTTGTGTCATTATGATGGGAGCAGAAAAGGTGTTAAGATAGAAACCCAGTCAAGAGTCAACTACAGTAGTTCACTTGAAAATGCATGTAAAGTGCATTTTCGACTGTATAAACCATTGGCCAGAAGTTATATAGAATATGCAAACTCCAGAGCAGACATTCTACCGGCAGTGGAAAAAAGGTAGGAATTATCAGCCTGCTGGGCACCTTGGGACCAGAGATATTGTCCAGGAATATCTGAATACCTGCTTCTCATTTCTGCTGTCCTATCTCATCTTCTTCTACCTCCTGACGTGGCCTTGCCAGTACTGGGTTTGACTTAAGAACCAAAAAGATGATGACTTTTTGAAAATATTCTCCTTGGAAATATTTTCTATCAAGGTCATGTATTATATGCACATATTCTTTTTTCTTTTGGTACTGGGGATAGAACCCAGGGAAGGTTTGCCACTGAGCTACACTTCCTGTCCTTTTAAATTTTTATTTAGAGATAGGGTCTTGCTAAGTTGCCCAGACTGTTTTTGAACTTACAATCCTCTTGCCTCAGCCTCCCGAATAGTTGGGATTACAGATGTGCATATTCTTGAATAATGATGCTAGTCCTGGGGAAGAAAAGACTACACCTGGCTCCTGGTGCTCTGGGCACCAAGGGTAACTCTTCTGTGGGCTGTTGCCTCTGCCTCTGTTCTGAGTGACTGCCCTGCTGCTTCTGGAATTCTTGGCCAAATAAACCAGGCATATGATCTTACAGAGTGAGTGAATGTGGTCTCTTCCTGCCTATTAGAACTACCTGAGCCTCATCAGTCTTTGTCCTCAATGGATTACTTTCTAATAGGAAAATAGACACATGAACAAATGAATTACAATGTGACAAGTGGTCTTTAGTCCTGCAGCTGGCAGGGTGGTGCTAGGGACCCAAAGTAAAATCACACAGCTGAGTTAGGCTGTGTCTTCATTTACTTTGGGCTTGTTTATATTTCTTTCTAAAATATCTCACTGAGTCCTAACAAGTGAAGATGTCCTGATTGCCTAATAAAGAATTTTTTCTCAGGGACCGGGCAGTGGTTTGAGCCAAGGGCATGCGATTCTCTTTGTCCTTCTGAGTAAACCCAGATTTTTCTGCCTAGAATTACACTGCCTGATTAGCCCAATACCTTCCCATCTTTCTCTGTCCTATTCCTTCCTGGGCTACTGATCTTGGGAAGCTGATTGATTAAAATTCCTTTCTTTGTCTTCTGTAGATGCTCATCAAGAGGGCAAGCACTGAGTTGGCAAGGCAAGAAAGTTGGGCTCCAGAGGTCATTGGAAGGGGCCTGGAGGTCACTGAATCCATTTCCCCAAGACATGTAAACCTGCTCTGTCCATACGTAGGTATGGAAGTAAGGCAAGTCACTTATCCTTTTGGATCTAATTTTCTTCTCAGTTAAAAAGAGACTATCTTTCTTACTCAAAAGGCAAAAATGAGGATGAAATGCTATTTGGGAAGACATTTTTGCAAAATAGAAATAACTAAATATAATGTACTATTTAATTATCAATCCTTTCTACAGCTTCTTCTACACTGGGTATCTACTAGCAATTTTTAGTTTCATTAGCTGTCTTCAAGTGTGTCCCTTACAGTCTTTCAATTGCAATCAAACTACTGATGGGCAGCCCTAATTCATGCTTTTCTTGAGGGACACCTAAAATCAGCTTTCTTCCTAACCGGGTATCTAAAGCCAGATTTTTATTTCTTTTTTTAAAAGTGGGGGAGGGGAAATGAAAGCCTCAATAGAGAGGTTGTCTGGCAACCAGATAAAGAAAGGAATTTCTTTCAGGCTTTCCAAGAAAACAGAATGGAAGTCTTGAAATATAAATTACTTTTTAATGGTGTCTTGAAAAAGGTGTTATTCTTCTTTATTTGCCTCTCTTTCCCTGCTTCCTGAATGTGGCCAGGAAAGCAATTAAACCATTGTGTATCTTTAAAATGAATAAAAGTAGAGATATTTTAGGAGATGGAAGGAACCTTAGAGATATTCTGGTTTATCCATTTACTTTTTGAAGTAAGGAAATGGGATTTAGAATAGGTTAAAGATTTCCTTCTTCTTACCAATGAACCAAGACTGTTAGGGTTTCCAGCTCCCAGTCCAAGGCTTTTACCACCGGCCAAAGGTAAAATTAACACAATAACTACACTGGAGGCAGAGAATGGTATTCTAAGACCGCTACCAGGGCTCCTTGTCCAGCCTGGAGGAAAAAAGCAGTCAAAAGACCCCAGGCCAGAATGACATCAGCATTTGGGACTGAGATCATCAGTGACATTTCCCATGTTTACCTTGGGGTAAAAACATCTGCTTTATTGAATTGTCCATATTTCACAGAGAAGGACAATTGATTAGTTTTCTTTCTTCTAGCTCAGAATTGTTCAAGTTATTCTGATCTCTCTACTGTGGTTCTGCTCTCTACTGGGTTCCCCTCTGGAGCTCTGCTTCAGTGGGAAGCCAGTAGCTTTCATGGAGTGTCAGGTCATGTATGTCTAGGCATAGAGAGAGCTTCCTTCTGGTTGAATCCCATGACAGTGACCCCCAACCCCCACTGTCTACATTTTCTGGGTGTTATACAAATCAACCCCAGTGAAACAGTGTAGGCCAATGCCTGGGGTTTAGAAACGGTGTTTTACATGATTTCACTGTGACAAACATTCTCTCTCCCCTGTCCCCCATCTTTCTCATAGAAATGAGTTTGTGATGAGGCAAGAGTGTGCATAGCAAGGGTGGGCCTGGTCCCTCCTTTGTCTCCTCAGTCTGACCCTGGGTGACACAGTTCTCCACCCTTTGCAGTGCAGGATCTGTCATGTGGTAACTGCCCTTTTGCCTCCCAGGACCTTGGACTTGGTGGCTAATGGGGGTCTTCCCAAATCCTTTAGGACTTGGTGGCTAATGGGGGTCTTCCCAGATCCTTTAGGGTCTAACCTCTGCAGAAGTAAGGTTTTTAGGGGATTATTTATAGTTCTATAACTTCATGTTAGGGTGGGGCAGTGGCTCCTAGACTGGGAAATTTAATGGTTAAGATATCCTGTGCATAGGGGATTCTGGGCACAGGGTACATAGCGTCCTAGAGCTGGAAGGAGTTTAGGATTATCAATGTCAGTAGAGATGAATTTGGGTGGGAGACACTTTGGGGTCTGGCTACAGCATGAGATCAATTTGGAGGCAAAGACTTGGCAGAGAAAAGTATGTTTGCTCATGGGGATCTTGCAATGCAGACTTTTGGAGGAAAGTAGGCAGGAGAAAAGAGGCAGGCTCTGTCCAAACCTGAGTGGTGAAGTGACTTGCCTAAGGACATGCAGGTAATTCTCTTTCCCGTGCTATGAATTGGTGGGTCTTCTTTCCAGAGCAGGTGGTTCAGGAAGGTGAGGGGAACTGATCTTCATTAAATGAGTCAAAGAGAGGCCAGATATTTGCGGCTGGAGTTGGGCTGCATGATTTCTGCCACCTGCTGCCACCAATTTGTTCTTGGATTGACCATCTGATCTTTAGTCCATAAAATGAAACAGTGAAACACTTCTTTTGCCAATGCAATAAGGGAACTAGCCCTCCTCTCACTGACCCATGATAAAGTAGCATATCTGATGATGGTTATTGTTTGAAAGTGCCAATTAATTATGCCAAATGCCAAGTGGATCCTGAGCCAGATGAGAACCAGGCATAGAAGTCCAAAAGGGCTCAATGTACTGACTTTATTCCAATCTAGAGAGAACTCTATGGATCTCGGCACAAAACGGACTTCTGAATTGAACTGATGAGCCCGTCACCAGCAGAAAAGCTAGATTCCACAAGGGGGAAAGGTAGATGTTTACAGCATGGAATCCTGGGATGTGTGCAGGAAACCACCTGAGCCTGTCCAGACTTGGTCCAAGTGAGAGCCAGTGAGAGCTAGCCACATGCTCAGGACACTTCCCTGTTTCCGTAAATGGGACATAAAGAGAGTAGAGAAGATGAAGGTAGAGGAGAAGGACTCACATATCAAGAGGGCACACTTTTTAGAACTAATGCAGGAATGGGGGAGAAAATATCTCTACTACACTGGCACTCTCTTTCTCAGAAAAACCTTGCTGCCTGTCTCAGAAATTGTCTTCCATTCATTTTGTGTTCCCTCTCAGCCCACACAGTGCTGAACCCAGAGCAGATTCCTTAGCAAATCCACATTCTACACCTTGGTGAAGTAGGGACAATCCAGTATAGCAAGCAGCTGTCCCTGGCTGTGTGCTCCCTGAGATAAAGGCTGGGGAGGTGATGCCAGGGAACACCGGTAAAGGAGGAGGGAAGTGAGATGAGATGGGAAGGGAAAGCAGCCAGTAATGGGTGTCATCAAGTAAGTCATCCCTCGGAACTGGGGCTTATGACCCTGGGCTCTCCCCTCTGCCTTATAGACATGTCAATCTCCCACTTATAGCCTCCAGGACTCTGAAATAATAAATTTCAGTTGTATAAGCCACCCAGATTGCAGTGGCTGTTCTGGGAGCCTGGCAAACTAATACAACACTCAGTTTTTCCTTTTCATTGATCACGATAAACTTGATATTGCCAATTCAAAGCAAATTTGAGTCTTTGGTTAAACTTAGCCTTTTTCAAATAACTCAGGCAATTCAGATTTTCCTCCCCTTCTTTCCCTTTCTCTCTCTCCAGGCTCTGGGCTTAGGCAGAAGTTTTTGTTCACTCTAGATTCTGCCAATGTCTCTGTTTCTCTGGTGTTGGCTGTAAACGCTCCCTGTCTATTGCTGGATTCACTCCTCGTGCCTCCCCTGGCTTCAGGCAACTGGGTTCAACTAATTAGTTTCAACACTTTATTTTAACTGGGAGGCTCCACCAGGTCCACCCACTCATTCTTAGCCTCATCTATACCTGTCTCAGTGACATGGGGTAAAAGTCCTCAGTGGGAGAATGATTAAGTAAAAGAAGTATCCCTTTCATGGGATACTATGCAACTGTTAAAAGTACAGGGACCTCCCTTTATCCCTACATAGAAAGATCTCCAAGACATATTAAGTTCTATGACATGAATGGTTTTGTTATGGTTTGGATAAATCTCCCCTAAGGGCCCTTTTGCTAAAGATTTGGTTGCTAGCCTGTGACACTGTAGGGAGGTGTTGAAACCTTTAGGAGGTGGGGTCTAGTAGAAGAAAGTCAGTTCCTTGGGGACACGCCCTCGAATGGGAGATTGGGAACCTGGCCCCTCCTGTCTCTCTCTGCGTCCCACCTGCCATGATGAAGGCAGCTTTGCTCCTCCTTTTGTTCCTTTCATGATGTTCTGCTTACCACAGGCCCAAAGCAAGAGGGCCAAGCAACCAAGGACTGGAACCTCTAAATCCACCAGCAAAATCAGATTTTCCTTATAAATTGACTATTGTTGGACGTTTGCTGCCGTGACAGAAAGCTCACATAGTTCTGGTTCCATTTTTGTAAAAACAAAACAATATAGGTATATATGGATGTAAAGGCACAGAAAATCCTAAACATATCTATGTGTTAGTGCTACCAGCAGAGCACCTATGGATTAGGAGAGAGATGCAGGTATGTGAGAGAGGGTGCTCCCCTTTTCCTCAGAATGCTTTTTTTTTAAAATATAAAATATTAACAGGACTGTATTAGTGAATTATGAAATTTTAACAAAAAATAAACCCAACGCTAACAAATGCCTGCCTGTCCTTTCTCTCAGTGCATCTAAAGTAAGCAGCTCCCTCTTTATTAAGCCTGAAAAGGATCAGGCATCCTCACAGGCTTTCATTGAATTCTCTTTTTTTCACAGAGATATTGTTAGCTCAAAACTCTAAAAAGGACCAGAAACTAGAGCTCCCTCCTGCCCTCCACACTACAGCCTATGTTGTCACAAAGGCCTTTGGCAATCTGAAGGAATGAAGTCGAACCAAGTAACAAGGGGAATCAATAGCTTGTTCATGTTAAACCTGCCCTAATGCCCTCCGAGATGTGATTCGCCATGAGGAGAATCGATCTGCTGCTCTGCTGGTGGACATGGGGGCCTTAAAATGTTCATTTATATATATTCATTTATAGGAAGAGGACTTCACTTCATGGAGCTGTTTCCTTTCTCTTGAAAGTGAGCGGATTCATAGCAGAGCTTCAGAACCCCTCATGTTGGGGCTCCAGTTCTGCATACTAAGTAAACATTCTTGAGGGAATAGTCCTTGGGTCAGGAGAAGGATAATAATGGTCATTAATATCCATCATTCATTACAAGGTTCTTCTTCCCCTGAGCCCTTCGAACCTACTGTTTATAAATGCTTTTTAATGTGCCGAATGCAGTTCCGGCCCCTCTCCCCTGCAAGCACACACACACTTGGAGGGAGGTTAATTGCTGCTGTCTTTATGAGCCCTGACCTGTGCAGACAGCATTCTTGGATCACTTCTTCTACCTCTGGGGTAGAGGTTAATGGTCACTGTGCAAGACTGCTTGGGACAAGAAACTGGTAGAATCTAATTACTGCCTCTTGTGAATGCGCCCAGGAGTGTGCAAGTAATCTCCAAGTCTGCATGCTAAGTACTTTCTAGAAGCTCTTGTTATTTTGAAGACCCTAAGGAAATTATATCTTAATTGTGAGTCTAAAATGTCCCTTATTAACTATTTGTTGCTCTTACCTGATTCTTACTGCTTTGAAATCTGTTTGATTCAGATGCTACCAAATGCCTTCTTCATTTTGTCTAAGAAACCTACATTATTATTTCTGTTTGTGTAACTACTGAACCCAGTGTGAGTCCCTGTTCTTATTTGTTCCCTGCCTCCCCTCTTCAGGGGCTCCTCCCCAACTGGTAGATTATCCCTGGGTATCAGTGCATAATTCTCTTTTGAAACAACTTGGAACTAATTTTCTGCTTTTTGAAAATATGGCCGGACACCTTGAAACAGATTCTTGCGTCTGCGTTTTCCTGAGTCTTTTGGGTGGTGACTGGGTTATTAGAAGTAAAAAAGAAAAATCAGGATTGAGGCAAACATAATTATAACTGAAACTTGAAACGGAATTTGTGAGCTATTGTTAATATGATTTTATCCCTCTGATTTGTGTGTGTGTGTCTTCTCATAATATATATCAACATTTATTTTGTCAGTGGGCAAATTATGTATTGCCTGAAACCCCTGGAAAACAACATTACTCTGTTGTTAACACGCAGGTGAAAATTCTGCACATATATACATCTCCCTGTTGTGAATCTTTCAGGCAGACATTTTTTTCTGTGAGGGCAGGAACTAAAATTTAAAATCACCTCACCTGACAAATGATTAGGGAATTATTCTTCTTAAACCAAATGAATGACAAAACAAATCAGCTCCCTAAAGTGATGCGAGATCTCCTCAAGCTGTGCCTGGAAATATTAATAAATGAAGAGACGCCTCTGCCTACAGCTTGTCATTTCAGTGTGCCTCCAACACCGCAGGCTGCAAAGTGGGAAAGCTGTGGGGCTCCTTTAGGAGGTTAAAGCCTGCCATCTTGTGACCACTGTGGAGAATTACACCAACATTTCATAAAGTTTAATAGTATCTGTTGAAATTTGCCAAAGGCATTATTGGCATGTGCTCACAAGTGGCATCTGGATTTGGGGTGTGCTTATTCTTTGATAGGTACCAAGAGCTTAAAGGCTTGAAAACACCCACCAGGAAGTTTTGGACATCTTGCCTTCAGGTTGCAAAGGAGAAGGTGGATGTTGAGGTGTGAGTTCTATTGTACTGTCAAGTTCTTCTAGGATCTGTAGTGCTGAAAAGTGGGACCATCTGGGATGGCAGTGACTGCAGCCGCCTACAGTTCTAGACAAATGGGTAATTTCTTAAAGAGCCCTTCTGATGAGCAGAAAAACTTCAGGCTTGTTAGCTAAAGTGTCATTTTCAGATACACGTGGAAAGATCATGGCAGGTGGTGCAGTGGGGCGCCGAATTGGAGAGGCTGATCCGTCCATTGGGTGCTCAGCAAATGAAAACCAATGATGTCTGTCTGCTGGTGGCTGAGGGATTTCCCTTCCATGGGGACAAATGAGGATTAAAAATGGGAGCATCTTCCTTCTGGCTTGTGCTTTTTTTTTTTTTTTTTTTTGTAAGGATTGAGAACACCTGGACGGTTTGCTTTTTAAAAACCATTGGCTGGATTTTGATAATTTTTCCTCAGATCCTAGAATTTGAGGAATGACAGGGAATGACTGTTGTTAGGATGTATACAGTCTATCTGGAGGTCGGAGCCTGAGATGAAAGGGAATTTACGCTTATTGAGTCAACCAGCTCCCTCCAAAAGTTAAAGCCAGTTTGAGGGGGCTGAGTAATTTACACATTTTCCCAACACAGCTGCCTGCTTTTCAGTTTTCCATCTGTGAGCTGGAAATGATGGGAATGATCAAATTTGCCAACTGATTGTCTTCAAGGATGTGATTGTAGTGGGACAAGCCGTAGGATGTTCGTGTAGCCGTTAGTATACTCTATTAAATGGGGTGCACTCACAGATTAAATTTAAGGTCTTTTTTTTTCCCCTTTTGCAAAAAAAAAAAAAAGTGCCATCTGATTCACAGTCAAACTGGGAACAGAAAATCACCTTGAAGTAAATGTTCCTTGTTCTTCAGAGAATGCTTGAGTAGGCTCCCATGGTTATGTAAATGTCAGAGGAGTAGGCCTCCTGTTCCCTAGAGAAGGGTATAACAAGATGTGTGTGCTTTGAAAAGGTTGCCTCTTGTCTCGTGGGAGGAATTGGTGGTGCAGGGCAGTGGGGCGGGCAGTGTGTTGCATGCGTTGTGTGGTCAAGTGAGATGAAAAATTAATTCTGTGCCTCTGGGATTTGGTTGATCACTCCCCTTATCCCAAACCCCTGTGTTACCTTGACTTTCGTGCCCACACACTCCTGCTTTTTTTCCTCCTTCACTGGTTGCCTTTGCCTCCTCCCCTTTGCAAGAACATGCTTCTCCCCCTGTTCTGTTGCGTTTCCTCCAGGGCTTGGTCCTGCTAAAGTTTAATTTTTCCAAAAGGTAAAATCGAAAGTCTTACACAAATATAGAGGGAACACATCAAAGACGTTATGTAACTCATCAACAAAGAAATCTTAACAAAGATGTTAAGAATCAGATCAAAGGACTATTGAAAGCACAGACACATAGGTTCTCGGAATACTGAACTAAATTTGCTAACAGATGCAAAATGGTTAGTATTTCATAGAACAATAAAATATAATTCTTGGGGGTCATTGTTTCTACCAGGTTAAAAATCAACAAGGTATCTATATGAGGACAAAAATCCATTCGCAGTGCTATGGACAACAATCATCTGCATTTCTATCAGTTTTCTACAAATTAACTTCTATCCCTAGAGAATTGTAAATAACTTTAGCCAACAGGAAGACAGTCAATGGTGCATAGATCTGTAGAATAAGAACTTCCCGAGGATGTGACCAGAACTCTCAGTAATCTCTATTGCCCTTGATCAAGTTTTTGACAGTTTTTTTCCTGAGCTCTCTAGCCACTCTATACCCTGGGCAATCTCACCTAAACCATGTCTTCAATTAACTCCATTAACAGCTGACTTAAGTTTATATCTTCCTTCTAATTCTCTCAGCTGTAAACCCATGTGTGTATCTAACAACTTGTCTTAGACACTTTGGGAGCAAAGAGAGAAGGAAATCTGTGTAAGGTATTTTAGCTTGTTAGAGGAGCAGAAATCTGAACTCCACATTTTCCAGTTTCAGAACTGGAACCCAAAGCCTCCAACATTGACAGGAGGATGTCATTTTGGAGGTGCCCAAACTTCAGGGGCTGGAACCTCGGTGGTGGTTCTCGTCTCCTTCTGTCTTAAGGACAGAGGGGGTTTTCCTCTGGGAAGCAGGAGGCTGGAGGCACCGACCTCATCCTTTTTCTAGCTGAGTTACGGATAAACGTCAGTGCTGCTGCCTGCCCACGGTGAGTGTGGCTGCTTCCTGTGATGAAGCAAAGGTTGGTGATCACCCTTTATTACTGTTGGGTTTGAGAGGCTGGGGGATTCCCATGTTGTACCCTTGATCTAGCTATCTCCTATTTTCCTCTACAAAAAGGAGGCCTCCAGCAGGGGCTTTGGTGGGTAGGGGGTTGGATTTTTCCCAGAGGGATGCTGTCCAGATTTTCTGGTGGTTTTCTACATCTGCTGCTTTGCCCTGTGGACCGTGGTTTCCGCTCTCCTCTGCCTCGAACTCATCCCTCCTTCAGCGTCCACGGTTCCCTTTCAAGCCCCAGCAGTCCCTGACTGGTCTCCAAGTTTAGCAACAAAGTTTGTCCTCTGCAGTTTGTCCTTATTCCTTCCTCTGTGGTCTCTTTTTCTTCTCTTTCTGACTTTCCAGGCTTGAACCTAGAGATGTTCAATCTGCTCAGATGAAAACAAATGACAGGGAGGTGAGGATAGCCAGTAGCCATTACCCTTGCTCAATGGAGCAGAGCCTGTGTTGGAAGAGTTGATTTCCGCCTGGTGAAAGGAATGTGGGGAATATCCTTATGTGTGTGTGTTTGGGGGGGGGGGGCGCCAGGGAGCCCTGCGGGAGGCCAGCTCTAGCCACTTGCTGATTCTTTACTCTTTTCTCTGCCAGGGAGCCACCATTTATGTAATCCCTGCTCTGGCAAAGGCCATCTCAGGAGGTGCTTGCTCTACCAGGAGGACAAATGGAGATGGGCTCACTTGGCCTGAGCATTGGTACAGGTACTAGGGAAACTGTATTTGGTTGAACCTGGCATTCCCCAACACGGGAATGTTCTTAACATAGTAAAGTTCTGGATGGCAAACCCTCGGGAAAAGAGAACTGCTACTGAGGGGGTTGAGGGTTAGGAGTGAGAGGTGCACTTACCCTGTCCCCAATAGTTCAGTTACCAACCATATTTAGATATGGGCTCTGCACGGTTTTGTCAAGGGACCATGTTGCCTTCATTGTCCTTAAATCAATTGCAGATCCCACCTTAGCTTCGGAAGGGTGGCAGGGAGAAGGTATGAGAAGCAGCCTTTGCCCAGATGATTCTTCTCCCTGGATTTCACAGCCTACCCTGAATTGTGCCTGGGGTGGGGCTGTGGGGTTGCAGGGGTGGGGGTGGGTGGGGGGGTGACTCCCAGCTAGGGCTGGCTCTCAGGCCCCAATTACACTCTCAGCCTGCTCCTTCTGAGCACATTCCTAGTCTTATGAGATTGAAAACTTTTCTGCAGTCAGAGAATCCTATACAACTCCTTTCAACTCCTGCTACTCTGAAAGGAAGGAAAAAAAAAAAAAAAAAAGGAACCCTGCAAATAGCACTTTTTTTTTTTTGGAAGTCTTTTTCCCTTTCTATTCAATCAGAACTGTCTAAAACCACTTTCTAGTTTAGATGTCATTACCGTTTGGTGTGGAACTTCAAACATGAATACCTTAGAAACTGTCTATAGTTCTCTTGAATTAAGAAAAAAATAAGAGAACGTTCTTTTCAAGGGTCTTTCTCTAGGAACAAGGTGAACATATCCCTTGTAGACTGATTCCCTCGCTTTCCAGGTCACTTTCCTCTGGTTGTAGTTGATGAAAGGGGGACTTTAAAAATGGTTATTATTAAACTGAGGAAAAATCCACATATAGAATTTATGCTTTTCAGTGTACAATTGTTAGTGTAGTCTCAAAATTGTGCAACCACCATTATTACTAATTCCAGAACATTTCTGTCACCTGCCAAAGAAGCTCTGTACCCATTACCAGTTACTCCCCCTACCTCTTTTTCCCCAGCCCCTGAAAACCACTGTTGTATTTTCTATCTCTATGGATTTTCCTTTTATGGACAAGTGCCCCCTCCTCCAGCTCCTGGCAACCACTATTCTATTTGTTGAGTCTTTGAGTCTGGCTGCTTTAGATATTCCATGAAAAAGGTAACCTGCAGGATTTGTTTTACTGTGACTGGCTTATTTCATGTAGCATAATGTCCTTACTTTCTGTTTTAGTCAGCTTTTTTTTTTTTTTTTTTCCCCACTGCTGGGACTAAAAGGGCCCAACCAGAATAACAGTAGAGGAGGAAAAGTTTCTTTGAGGGCTCACGGTTTCAGAGGTCTTAGTCCATAGAAGGCCAGCTGCATTCCTCAGGTGAGGCAGAACATCGTGGAAGAAGAATGTGGCAGAGGAAAGAATGTGGCTCAGAAAGAAGAGAGAGAGGGAGACTCCATTTGTCAGATACAAAATATATACCCCAAAGCCATGCCCCCAATATTCCACCTCCTCAAGCCACACCCTACAAGCCTTCAGTTACCACTCAGTTAATCCCTGTCAGGGGATTAATTCACCAATTGGGTTAAAGCTCTCAGAACCCAATCATTTCTTCTCTGAACTTTCTTGCATGGTCTCACAAGTGAGCTTTTGGGGAACACCTCACATTTAAACCATAACAATGTTCATGCATATCATAACACATGACAGGATTTCCTTTTTATGGCTGAATAATATTCTACTGTATATATATGACATATTTTGTTTATTCATTCATCCTCTGATGGAAATTTAGGCTGTCTCTCTACTCTTGGCTCTTATGAATAATACTGCAGTGAACATTGAAAAAGCAGATATCTCTTCAGGATTCTGATGTCAATTCTTTTGGTTAAATATGTGGAAGTGGAATTGCTGGATGGTATGTTAGTTCTAGTCTTAATATTTTGAAGAATCTCCATGCCATTTGCCAAGGTGGCTATTCTATTCTACATTTCTACCAGTAATGCACAATAGTTTTGATTTTCTCCACATCATCACCAACAATTGTTTATTTTGGTTTGTATTTTTTTGACAATGGCCATCCTACAGGTGTAAAGTAACCTTGCATTGTGGATTTGATTTGCATTCCCCAGATAATTAGTTGTTTTGAATATCTTTTCAGATACCTTTTGGTTACTCCTGTATCTTTTTTGGAGAAATATCTATTTAAGTACCCATTTTTTATATTGAGTTGTAAATATATTTAGATTCTTATGAATTTGGGGAAATAGCTCCTTATCAGATATACAGATGGCAAATATTATCTCCTATTCTGTATATTGTCTTTTCACTGTGTTTGTTATTTCCTTTGCTATGCTACACACAATTTTTTTTTAGTTTTGTGTTAGACCCACTTGTCTAGATTTTGCTATTGTTTCCTGTATGCTTTTGGTGTCATATCCAGGAAATTATTGCCAAGACCAGTGTCAAGAACCTTTTCCCCTATGTTTTCTATGAGCAGTTTTATAACTTTAGGTCTTATGTTTAAGTGTTTAACTCTTTTCTGTTGGTTCTATCTTGTATATGGGGTAAGGATGCAAGTTTACTCTTGTAGTTACTTAGTTTTCCTAATACAATTTATTGAAGAAATTATCCTTATCCCATTGTGTAGTCTTTGCCCCCTTATCAAAAATCATTTGACCATATACATTCGTTTATTTCTGGCCACTCTGCTGTTCCATTGGTTTTTATGTCTGCCTTTATGCCAATACCATAATGCTTTGATTATTGTAGATTTGTAATATATTTTAAAATCAGGAATCATGAAATGTATTTTTAGGGCCTTATTTATTTTTTTTAGTTGTCCAGTTTGTTGGTGTATACTTGTTTACAGTAATTTCTTACAATTCTTTTAATTTTTGTGCCATCAATTGTAATCTCTTCCCTTTCTTTTCTGATTGTGTCTTTTTCCTTAGTTGAGCTAACTAATGATTTTTCAATCTGTGAATCTTTTAAAAAATAACTCTTTGTTTTGTTGGTTTTTAATGTTGTCTTATTTTCTCTAATTTTTAAAATTTTGGTCTAATCTTATTTCCTTCTTACTAAGTCCAAGGGTAGAAGGATCACCAGTGTGAGATCAGCCTCAGCAGTTTACCAAGACTCTGCCTCAAAATAAAAAATAAAAGGAGTAGCTGGTATTACAGGTGTACATTACCATGACCGGCACTTGCTGTCTCCATTGATTTCATTCATTGTTTCATTGATTTTCTTTTTGTTGTTTTTGTTGTCGACATGCTTTGATCCATTTCTCATTTTCTTTTGTGTATTTTATGTATTTTACTTTGTAGTTATCATGGGGCTTACCCCAACATCTTACATTTATTTTTAAGCTAATGATTTAACTTTAATCTCATACAAATACTGCCCATACTGTTAGATGGGTAGGTACACAAATAACATGAAAAAGCAAGGGAACAAATTGCTCCAAACAAAGGAAGATACTTCAGTAACAGAATCCATTGCCACCACGTTGGAAGAAATGTCAGAGAAGGAGTTTAGAATGTATATAAACTAATCTGCAATGTAAAGGACGATGTAAGAAGTGATATCAGAGAGATAATACAGGAAGTGAAAGATTACTTTAATAAAGAGATAGAGGTTCTAAAAAAAATCAAGCAAAAATCCTTGCAATGAAGGAATCTATAAACCAAATTAAAATTTCAATGGAAAGTATGACCAACAGAACAGACCACTAAGACAGAACCTTAGGCAATGATGATAAAACATATAATCTTGAAAATAAAGTTGACCATGGACAAAAGATGTTAAGAGACCATGAACAGAACTTCCAAGAAATATGGGATAACCTGAAAAGATAAAATTTAATATTTATTGTGATAGATGAAGTCTCAGGCATACAAATCAAAGGAATGCACATGTTTTCCAATGAAATAATACCAGAAAATTTCCTAAACCTAAAGAATGAAATGGAAAATCAGATACAGAAGGCTTACAGGACCCCCAATATACAAAATTACAACAGACCCAAATATACAACATTACAACAGACCCAAATATACAAAATTACAACAGTCCCACACCAAGGCACATTATTATGAAAATACCTAACATATAGAATAATAAAATTTTAAAGGCTGCCAGAGAAAAGTGATAAGTCACATTTAGAGGGAAACTAATTTGGATCTCAGCTGATCTCTCAACCCAGACCCCCAAAGCTAAGAGATCTTGAAATAATATACACCAAGTTCTGAAGGAAAACGGATGTCAGCCAAGAATACTATACCCAGCAAAATTAAGCTTCAGAATTGACAATGAAATAAAAATCTTCCATGACGAACAAAAATTTTAAAAATTCACAACTAGAAAGCCTGTTCTATAAAACATACTTGATAAAATATTTCATGAAAAATAAAAGAGAAAAGAAAGTGGCTGCTGTATTATATTGGTGCATCCTTCTCCTGCTGTATGTGAGGCCTGATATGGCAGCTTAACTCAAATGTAGTGCATGTGGAGAAGAGAGGACAAAAATGCATGTAATATTATAACTTTTGTGATAAGAAAAAACACTTGAATTGAGTAGAAACTCATTTTTTAAAAAAAATGTTTAAAGTAAAGAAGGTAGAGAATCAAAAGCAGAGACTCCTTGAATTATTTCTGTTTATCTGCAAAATGGATTTTTATATCTATGTTGGAGAGGAGGCCTATGATCTGGGAATTCTCAGAATTTCATGCGTAACAATGAAACCAAACCCTGCACACATTGTCTCCAGTCTGAAACTTCAGCCCTTCCAGCTTCCTCCTTTATGCTGTTGAAATGCTTCAACCTCTTTTCACGCAGGGATGGGGACTTAAGATAAAAGTGATTGATTGGTAGCCTGGAAACACAGTATCTCCCACTTGCTCACAGAAGAACACATGGCCTTTAAACTACCCTGGAAATCACCTTCTTGCCTCTGAACAAGGTTTCCTGTTTGCCTGACTCCTGCTTGGGGAAGAATGGAGAAAGAGGGAATAGACTATCTTCCAGAAGCAAAATCTCACTTCCTTACAACTCCATCCTGTGGGATGGCCCCCTGGACCTACGTACGTATGAAGTAGTTGAGGATATTTGGTATTATCTGAAATGAGTTAGTTCTGGTATGTTAATTTCTCCACCATTGGAGTTTTCAATGTGATTGTTAGTTGGCTGAATTACTGAAGAAATATACCTGCAGCCTATTGTATAATTATCTCAGGAATTATAAAGGCAATAAATGCATGATTGTTTTTTATGAATACATTAAAGCAGAGATGTGTAATTGGCACTTTAATGATCTAGTGGCAGCAGATTATATATTAATGTGATTACAAAATGATAATTGCTTTTGGCAATTAATTGGCATCACCTTTCAGTAGCCCTTTCAGTACATTGTCAGGGACTCTCATTGCCAATAAGAAAAAGGATCCTGCAAGGCTCTGGGGGGAGCTCTGGGGGAAGAATAAGTTAATTACTTAACAAAACAAGTGGTTGATCTTTATATTCTCAACCAACGAGTCTTTGGGGTTTAATAACAGCAGTAACATACTATATCTTTTTTCCTGAGTGGTGCCCAAATGATGTATAAACTTTTTGTAATGTAATTACCACCCATAAATCACTTCATTTTTGAAATATGGTGGCTTCTGAGAAAATGAGATTGCTTTTTACAGTCTCATTAATTTAAGAAGAAAAGAGTAGAAAAAAATTCTTGCCTCTAATAGAAAGGCAGGTAAGGATGGGAAGCTGATTTGGTTACATGTTACCGGCAAACTGAGAAACAAACAATGGCATTATATGTATACTTGAGCGTTCGCAAAGCATTTCACATATACAAATCAATTTAATTCTTACAGCTTTGTGTTTTGGTAGCAGTGTGTTTATGCAAATTGTTCTAGAAAATGTCTCCAAACATAAATTTATATCTTTTTTTAAAAAAATCTTTTTGGCGGTTCTAGGGATCCAACCAGGGCCTTGTGTATGCTCTACCACTAAGCTACATCCCTAGCCTCCAAAACATAAATTTGATGCATTGTCTCAACATTCTAAGACTCAACCAGGAGAATTTTCTGTAGCCTTTCTATATTTGCTAGGGCATTCGACTTGCTTTTCACCGATTAAAAATATTAATAATCAGTATATAAAAACAAATATTCCTGCAAAGTTTTGATTAAATAGTCACAATCATTGATAGGTAAACTGATGTTGAAATTGGTAATTGAAACATTACTCTGTAGTCTGTTGCTATCTTATCCTAACCCAATCTGTTGCTATTTATATTGTCTGTATTGACTTTTACCACATGCCTCCTGTTCTATCCTGAAACTGAATAATGAGATTAAGCATCTCTCAATAATGAGAGCAGACACTATATTGACTGATTTCTAACTGCTCAGCTTTATCTTTGATTTTTCTTTTGCATGTATCTCAGTCTCTAAACAGTTCTTTCTGCATTTTAATATCTGGCACCAGAAACTGTGTTGTATAAGCAACTGAGAACACTGGCAGAGTAAGAGCTGAAGTTGAGGTCACCCCACCGAAACATTAAATCATTTATTTGAAAAAGCTATCTTTTGGGGCCAGAGCAATAGTTCAGTGATAGCCTCTAGGTGCAAGCTGAGGGACACTCCTATCTGGAATTGTGATTCCAAATGCTGAGTTAATGCATGAAAGCAGTCCTTTATGTTTTTGAGTTCTTGGTTGCAGAGTGAATATTTATGACTCTAGAGACACATGTAACACTCATTCATTTATTCATTTTCACATTCAACAATTATTTATTAAATGCCTATGATGTTTCAGACACTGTGTTACCTAGTGGGCATGCAGAAGTGAGCAAAACTGACAAGATCTTCACCTTCACAGGGAATATAGCAGAAAGGAGGAGACAGAGGGCCCCAGATGAAGTGCCCCCCCATATCTATGTCTTTCCTTTTTTCTCCCACCTTCCCTCCCATCTATCCCTCTTTCTTCTCCTTTCCTGCCTCTCTTCCCTGTCTTCCTTTCTGCATCTTTCCCATAGGGTTCCAAAAATTATTGTCAGTATAATACAGAGCTGATATCACTAGTTTATTAGATAATGCTAATTTGAAAATGTGAGATAAAGTCCCAGGGACCTGCCATATATTAGTCTAGCTCACCTTCTTTTTGTGATGGTTTTTAGGTGTCTGGTAGTATTAAATACCCCCAGGAGAAGCATTAGTGTTTATGAATACCTTTTTCTAGCTCTCACTTCCCTCTTCTTCAATTATTTTTATGAACAATGAATAAAGAGAAAGGCCAGTATCTGTTCCACTGAATAAGTATCATTTATTAAATTACTGTGTGCCAGATAATTTCTATAGATAATTCTGATTTCTCACAGGAAACCATTGAGTGGCATTGTTATCTTTTTATAGATGAAGAAGTCAAAGTTGAGCAAGGTTTGGTAACTGGCCTAGGGTCTTACAACTTGTAGGTGACAGAGCTGAGGCTCGGAATCATGAGAGGACAAAGCCCTTGTTGCCTTCTCTAGTTCTTACTGCTTCTAGAGCCCTGAAGTGCCCTTATATCCTTCATATCCTCTGCCTGATATTTATTTAGACTTTCCTTGTTTTCTTTAAGTAAGGATATAGACAGTGGAGACTTTTCTTTTTCCTCTGTCTACAAGACTGCTTTTGCTACCTTTCTGTTTATTTCATTTAAATTGGTTTCTAGAAAGAGTTTTAGTTTTGACTTGGTTCTAATCATGATACACAGTTTGATTATATCTTCCAACCAATTTAGAAAAAAAAAAAAAAAGGAAACTCCCTTTTTCTGGGATAACAAAGCAGATGACCCCATCATTAAAGTGTATTAAGAGCACGGAGTCTCTTCAAAGATTGCATCTTCACATAGCATTAGCAGCTACTTTTGCAGGTAGTAAAAAATGAGGTGCAAAGGCATAAACAAATTCATTTTGTATTACTCAGAGTTAAAGATTAGTTCTAAGAGTAATAAAGATTGTTTGGTTAGGGCCATCATGTGAAGATAATCATTTTAGCAGAAAGATTGTGTGGGTTATGCCGGTGCCTTTTGAAATTCTACCCATCACTTAGCATTTCTTAGAAGGTGGTCATAGGGCATTTGCAAATAAATGTCAGTGGCTGCACATTTTATTTTAGGCACACTATTTGCTTACCACGAAAATGGAGGCTTTAACTTGACTTTGAAGTCTGTTTAGCTCAAAAACTGTATTTCTAATGGAATCAAAGCTTTTAACTATTGACACATTGTCTTTGGTTGCTTTTATGCATTCTTGTGATAGCTTTTCAGAAGGTCCATGTGTAGCAAACCCTAGTGTTAGTAGATAAGGGTTTTTAGGAGTTAGAATTAATTGCTAGGGTCTAAGTGAGACACAGTGCTCATTTGCTAGGGCTTCAAGATTTGTCTGGAAGCTCAAGGTTAAATGAAATTGCTTATGGTCACAATTACAAGCAATGGTGTTTTCAAATGCACACGCTGGAAGGAGTCTACTGAAAAAGCTGTGGAGACTTTTGGAATATTCGGTAAATATGAAACATTTGTTCATTGATTTATTATTTCAATGATTACTGGATGCTTATTGTGTACCTCTTTAGAGAAACAGAATAGTCATGACGTTATTTCTTCTGAAACATTTTGTGAAAGTCACAGTAAATCCCTCTGGACCTACGGGTTTTTTCCATGGGTTAATGTTATTTACTTCATTCATTCTTTGATTCATTGATATTTACAAGTTTCCTTCTTGATATCCTAAAATAGAGATTTGATTTTCTAGTTATCTAGCTTGATTCCACTGAAGTGAAGCAATATACTCTGCTCTGATTTTGATTTTTTAAAAAAAATATGTTGAGACTTCCTTTATAGCTCCAAATATTGCAATTTTGGAAAATGTTCTGGGTGTTTTCACATAGAATATGTATTCTGCAGTCATTAAATGCAGTTTTCTCTAATATATGTCAATCATGAAAAGTTGTTAGTTGTGTTGGTTGGATCTGTGCCTCTAATAATTTTTTTAAATATTTATTTTTTAGAAGTAGTTGGACACAATACCTTTATTTTATTTATTTATTTTTATGTGGTGCTGAGGATCGAACCCAGGGCCTCACACTGCTAGACGAGTGCTCTACTGCTGAACCACAATCCCAGCCCCTCTACTAATTTTTTTGACTGTTTGTTTTAGTTATGAGAGAGGTGTAATTTCCCACTGCAGTTGTGAATTTGAACATTTCTCTTTCTGTTTATTTTTGCTTTCTATATTTTGTGGCTGTGTTGCAAGATGCAAGCAAATTTAGCATAGTTATATCTTTTTGGTATATTAACATTTTTATTATTATGAAATGTTTTTCCTCAATTCTAATACTGTTCTTGTTCTATATGGCTACTGCAGCTTTTTTTGTTTGTTTAGTGTTTTTATAATATATTTTTTCCTATCCTCTTGCTTTCCACCTTTTGTATTATATTTAAATGCACCTCTTTAATCAGTGTGTGTGTATGTATTTTAAATTTTTAATCCAGCCTTATAATCTATTTTTAACTGAAATAGTTGGTGCATTTACATTGAAGGGAATTACTGATGTATTTGTGTCTATATTTGTCATCTTACTATTTGCTTTTTAAAATTTTGTTCTAATTATTTATACATGGCAGTAAAATGCATTTTGACACATCACACATAAAAGGAGTATAACTTATTCTTCTGGTTGTAAATGATGTAGAATCACACAAGTCGTGTAGTCATATATACACATAAGGTCATAATTTCTGATTCATTCTACTATCCTTCCTACCCCCATACTGTCTCCCCTCTCTTCCCTCCCTTATGTCAAATCCAAAGTACCTCTGTTCTTCCCTAGCACCACACCCCATTGTGAATTAGCATCTCTAAATCAGAGAAAACATTCAGCCTTTGGTTTTGGGGGGACTGGCTTATTTTGCTTAGCATGATATTCTCCAGCTCCATCTATTTATCAGCAAATGTCATAATTTCATTCTTTTTTAAGGCTGAGTAATATTCCATTGTATGTGTATACCACATTTTCTTTATCCATTTATCTGTTGAAGGGCACCTAGATTGGTTCCATAGTTTAGCTATAAACATTGATGTGGCCGTGTCACTGTAATATGCTGATTTTAAGTTCTTTGGGTATAAACCTAGGAGTAGGATAGCTGGGTCAGATGGTGATTCCATTCCAGGTTTTCTGAGGAATCTCCATACTGCTTTCCATAATGGTTGCACCAATTTGCAGTCCCACTAGCCATATATAAATGTACCTTTTTCAAAAAAGGTATGGATTCAATCTAAAACCTTCTTCTCAGCAAAGGAAATGATCAATAAAGTAAAGAGAAAGTCTACAGAATGGGAGAAAATCTTTACCACATGCACTTCAGAGCATTAATCCACAAGATATATAAAGAGCTCAAAAAACTTAACACCAAAAAACCCACAAATGACACAATTAATAAATGAGCAAAGGAACTAAACAGACACTTCACAGAAGAAGAAATATAAATGGTCAAAAATATATGACAAAATATTCAACATCTCTAGCAATTAGAGAAATGCCAATCAAAACTACTCTAAGATTTCAACTCACTCCAGTCAGAATGACAATTATCAAAAATACAAGCAACAATAAATGTTGGCAAGGATGTGGGGAAAAGGTTCACTTATACTTTGACATTTGCATTTTATTTGTCTCACCAATTCTTTGTTCTTTTAAAAACCTCTCCTTTTTTTTTTTTTTTGTCTTTGGATTATTTCCTGTTATTTCAAGTTAAACATTATCTTACCATTCTTCTATTGGTTACCTTAAGGATTTTATCATGTATCCTAAACTTATTAGTCTAATATGTATTAGTACTTTTTCCTCAAACCAAATAATGCAAAAAATTAGAATAGTGCTGCTCAAATTGTTGTTCTTTGATCAGCTCCTGGTCCACAGACTGTTTCTAACAGAATAAAAGATTGTATAAAAGCCTTTAACTCTTGATAAATTGCCTTTGGTTGCTTTTATGCATGTTTGTGATAGTTTTCAATGAGCTAAAAAGCTTGAACCAGAGTGTAAGTTAACTATATCACTAAGCATACTATTTATTTCAATGACATTGAAAAAATGTAGTTTATATATTATATATTTTGTGTATACATGTGCACACACTCATGTATTTTTTTCTTTAAGCTGGGGATTGAACTCAGGGCCTCACTAATGTTAGGCATGTACCCTAGCACTGTGCTATACCCTGAGACCAAATGATTCATTTTCTAACTAAAGGAAGTATTCATGGATATACATTATGTAGCAAATTCCTTATTTTGCTATGAAATGAGGTTTTTAGTAGAAATGTCTGAGAACACTGTGGCACTATTTAAATCAACTCTCATAAACAGAAATACTCTTTTGTCAAATATTATGATTCTCTCTATATTTTGAAGTGCATGAGACATTATTATTGTGGTTTTATACAGCCAACCTATTTCATATTTACCCACATATATAACCTTTCATTATGATTCATTCCTTTTTGCATCTCTAAGGTATCATATGGGACCTTCTGCTTTTAAAATACTCTTTAGTGAGTTTAGTGTCAGATTGTCTTTGTTTTTATTCATCTGAAAATATTCAGTTTTCTTCATTTTTGAAGGATGATTCCTAAGTACCATTCTAAGCTGAAATTATTTTCTTTCAGCACTATTTTTTTTTTAGTTGTAGTTGGACACAATACCTTTATTTTATTTATTTTTATGTGGTGCTGAGGATGGAACCCAGGGCCTTGCACATGCTGGGAAAATGCTCCACCACTGAGCCACAACCCCAGCCCCTTCTTTCAGCACTTTTAAGATAGCAATCCATTGTATTTTGGCTTCCCTGGTTTATAAGCTGCTAAACTGATAAGTTCTCCTGTGAAAGTAATAAACTCCCCTCTCCCAGTCTTTTTTGTTTTTTGGTACTGGGGATTGAACTCGGGGGCACTCAACCACTCAACCACGTCTCCAGCCCTTTTTTGTATTTTTATTTAGAGACAGTGTATCACTGAGTTTCTTAGGACCGGCTAAGTTGCTAAGGCTGGCTTTGAACTTGCAATCCTCCTATCTCAACCTCCTGAGACACTGGTATTACAAGTGTGCACCACTGTGCCTGGCTCACCCAGGCATTTGTAACACTTTCTCTTGGTCTGTCTACCAACTCTATTATTTGGATCCTTTAAGTGTCTATTTTTATAGTTTGTTGTTTCTCTTAGTTTTTGGTCATGTTCCCCTGATTCCTTATATGCATGGTTATTTTAGAGTATGTTCCAAATATTATATATGAAAATTAAAAATATTATTTGAGGCCTATGATACTTTTACCTCCCTTTAAAGAAGGGACATGTTTGTTTCTAGAAGTTACTGATTGGAGTAACTGATCTCAACAGGGATTGAGAAGATTGGGACTTCAGTTTCTACAAAAGATGGCTTTTTCTTCTTTACCTTTACTTTTAGGTATATCACCTGTGTGATTACAGATAAAGGAAGGTAGAATTCTGGAGGTGGAATTCCTTCTTTCTCAGAGGACCTCTGTCTTTTCTCTTAAGGTCTCCAACAGATTGAGTGAGGGCCACCCACATAATGGAAGGTGGTCTGCTTTACTCAAAGTCTATTAAGTTATGCCAATTTCTTCTTAAAAAATCAAATCAAAACAAAATAAAACAAAAAAACCCCTTCACTACAACAGCTATACTGGTATTTGGCATAGTATCTAGGTACAGTGGCCTGGTCAAGTTGTCACATAAATTAACCATCTGTTCTTTTCTCTGCATCTCAGTCATTTCTACATGAACTGGTAATTTTCCCAGGAAGAAGAGACCCCAGATGTCATCTATCTTTCTTTTCTTAAGTCTTGGTCTCATAATTATTTTCCATCTTAGTTCTCTGATGCCCTCAAACAGATTTTGAAATGTTTTCTCAGCTATTCTAGTTGTTCTCAGTGAGCTAGTCTGATTAATCTAGCTTATCATTGCTAGAAGTTATTCTCCTGGGATAAATGACTGTCCTTCTTGAACAAAATGTTTGCATTAAATCAGGGGAGGATTCAGTTTTGCTTTTTTTTTTTTTTTTTTTGAGGCACCTAAAATTATAGGAAAGTGATTGGATTAAACAAATCTAGAGTGAGGAAGAAAGATCTCTGTAGGGAAGAATTTTAGCATTATACAGATAACATTTAAAATGATGAGAATGATTGAGATTACCTAGGAGAAAATTGAAACAGAAGAATAAAAAGGGACTGAAAAACTCTTCTTAAGAATTCAACAATTAGACATCAGTTAAACATAGAAGAAGAGGCCCAGGTGAAAACTTGGAGAGGGTTGTCAGAATAAGAGTATGGTGTCATAAAAGGATGGGGGAAGAGGGAGAAGGAGAGGAAGAGGTGGGGAGAGGGAGAGAGAGAAAAAAAAGAAAGAGAGAATCAGTGAGGGAGAGAGAGAGAGAGAAGTAGAGAATGATCAAATATGATTTAGGTGATGAAAAGTCTGACAAAAAGGGCCTAAAAAGTTTCTGAGTATTTGAGCCTCAGAAATCTTCTAGAGAGACTTGATAAATGGCCATACTTGTGCAGTAGTGTGGGTGGACAGCCTCAGGAAGAGTGATTCAGGGATGCGGAGGCCTGCCCAGCAGCAATCACCCTGGTGGCTTTCAATCTCTAATCTGATAATGAGTTCTCTGCTACCTCAACCTGAAAGGCTTATTTGAAACCTGTGCTCTGTCCTTTTGGCAAATTATTTAGGTAATGCCTGTCAAGAGCAAAGAAGGATAGTGGTGTTCCCACTCCTTTCTAATACTTGCCAGCTCTTTAGGGGGCAAACCTGCACATCTTCACTTGTCTAAACCTCCTGAGGTGAACTTGCACTGCTTGCCCCCACGGAACTCCAACTAGATGCCTCGTCACAACCAGGAGGCAGTGGAAATGCTGATCTCTCTCTCTCATCCTAAAGATGTGTGCTTTTCCACAGCAAGTTTTTCCTATTTTGAGATCCCAGTGTAACTTTCTTTAGTCTTTGATCCAGAGGAAAATCAGGCTAAAGAGAGCCTATTCTAGCTGCCAATATTTCAGAAAAGTCTAGAGTCAGAAATTGGAAAAAGTGGCAATAATATGCATGACACATCTTGCTATGGTCTTCATATTTCTCTAGAAAATGTTAAAGAATGGCTGCTTCCCTGTGGCAATGTGTTTGTACACTGGTGGTGAGTTCGACTATAGCAAGAAGAGCATCTGGGTAGCGAGGAAAGCAATGATCCCAAAGCCCATTGCCTGGCAGATAAGTATGGTGTAAAACAGAAGTCTTCCTTCTGGGCCTATTGACTTGGAACCAAGTGTAAAATGAATTTACTTATTTCTTTAATTTATCTGACTTCTACTTGATGAGGCAAGCAGAGCCCAGGAGTCAGGCATGAAATTATAGCAAACTGCTTCACTCACTGAGGGTGTTTTAGAGAGAGACTATTTTGCTGCATTGGGGAAAACTATTTGGATATAGTTTAAGGCCCCATTAAGTCTGGTCTTTAATCAATGCAGTCCCAGCCAAGCTACTCTACTCATTTGGTGGATCTTGATGGCTATTAAAAAGGCTGTACTCATATATGGTAATAACTTATGAGTGAGATTAAATAATTGGTTGAGTGATTGGAAAGATGATATAACTTTTTGGAATGTGTTCATTCTGTATAATTGAGTCACTTAGTCTCTCTGATTTTGATCTTAAATTTAAAGTGGGGATAATAGTACTTATTCTGCCAATATCACTAGGTTATAAAGAAGATCAAGCACGATGATGTAAGGAAGGCCCTAGATAAATATAGAACTTTGCTTACCATAATATATTCACTTTCTTTCTGGAACTAGTGACCATGGCTTCTCCTCCAGTCAGTCACTGAGTGTTGGGAAGTCTCTGTGCCATCACAACACCATCTAGGACTTATAACCACTCAGGGCTATCATTAACACTTGGGAAACTTTAAAAAGTACAAGTCCTGAGGAAAATAGCCAAGGGATTAAGCTGAAAATGTCATAGACAATGCCTTATAATTTATCATTTTACTATCTCAGAAGGAAAAATATATTTTCATTGGTTGGTGATAGCCATAATAGACAACTCTGCCAACACCAAAGCATGAAACATAGCAGAGAGAGCAGAGAGAAGAGATGTTTGTGTGTATGTGTGTATGTGTGTGTATGTATGTATGTATATATATATATATATATATATATATAGAGAGAGAGAGAGAGAGAGAGAGAGAGAGAGGAGAAGAAGGGGAAGGAGGAAGAGGGGATGATGATGATGATTTAGGAAAGAATAGCATCAAGTTGCAACAACAATTGAAAGTGTTGATGAGAACAAAAATAAGAACCTCTTGGGCTGGGGATGTGGCTCAAGCGGTAGCGTGCTCGCCTGGCATGCGTACGGCCTGGGTTCCATCCTCAGCACCACATACAAACAAAGATGTTGTGTCTGCCGAAAACTGAAAAATAAATATTGAAATTCTTTCTCTCTCTCTTTCTCTTTAAAAAAAAATAAGAACCTCTGGATAAGTGGAGGAAGAAATTATAAAGTTTTTAGATTTGGAAGGACTCAGAGATCATTTAGTCCAGGAATGGCAAATTCACAGGTGATATGGGACAAATTTCCCATCTCACATCCTTGGCAGATCATACTGATCAATCATCATACTCTTCCTACACAGTCAAGATTATCAAAGCAAAGCATCATCTTAAAGCTGAAATGCTTTGTTATGTGGGAAAGGGAGGTATCTGACCTTCAGCTTATTGGAACAGGGTGTGAAAGGGATCAACAGAGCTCATTCAGTAATCTGATTCTCCCCTGATGAGGTGAACATAGCTAGTAGTTCAGTCACAGAGATGTAGGGATTTGGTCCAACCAGAGGGATCAAGATAGTGGCCCCTGCAAATTGGCTGGCATGAGAGGTGAATCTTATTCAACCTTCCCACATTACAATTAGGAAACTATGCTATAGAGATGTAATATATCTTGTTCAAGTTCACACAATTAGTCAACCAGGACTAAAACCCAAATTTCTCATTTCTAGTTGGAAACTCATGACTAATCTCCATTTAGAACTATTTTACTGAAGACTGATTCCTGAAATAGTTGGGCAAAGTAGAGAAAGAACTATTTTTAGATTAGGGTTTAATCCAATGGATATTGAGTCAGGACTTTGAAGGTGAGTATATTAGTTTCCTGAGGCTGCTGTAATAAACCAACACAAACTGGGTGACTCAAACATCATTTAATGACAATGTCTTGCAGTTTTGGAGGTTAGAAGTCTGAGATTAGGTTGTTGGCAGGATTTCCTCTGAAGGCTATGAGCATCTGTTCCGTATCTCACCCCTAGTTTCTCATGGCTTGCTGGCAATTTTGGACATTGCTTAGCTTGTAGACTAATTACCTGATGTCTGTCTTCATGTTCATGTGGTATTCTCCCTGCACCCCTATGTGTACCTTCATCCACATTCCCATACTTTATCAGGGCAAAGTTATGTTGGATTAAGGCCCATCATAAGAATGTCATCTTAAATTAATCATCTACACAAGACCGTATTTCTAAATAAGGTCAGTCTGTGATACTAGGACTTCAACACAATCTAACCCTTAACAGTAAGGTTTAGTTTCTTCTAAGTGTTGGTTCTCTGTCTTTGGGAGCTAGCTAGAATCTAGTCTAATGGTTTCCTTAATGAAGTTGCATTTAGCATTAGAGTTGATTCTCAAGAAGTTGCCAGTAACAACCATGCAAATGAATTCATAAGCCATTTTGAATTCTGTGTTTATTGTATAATGTGAAAAATGCATCTTATGGTGGTTTAGAGGAGGGGGAGGGCCAGATGGAGGTGATGCCCTGCAGCAGAGAATGAGTCCAGTGAGCTTTGGAGTGAGGTTATGATATTCTGTTGTTGAAAGAGTAGGCAAAACAACTGCAGGATGATCTCTTTTAAAGATCCCATGTTAAGAAATTAAGAAATGCCAGAAATCTATCATATTCTCTGCTACTGGACAGAGCACAGAAGCACGTGAGGTGGTCAAAGCTCTCTGCTGCCTGAGAGCCTTCCTCACAAGAAAAATAAATGAGCTTTGTCTTTGGCGTTCATTCTGTGCTTCCTATCTTTTCTTCTCAGTTACTTGGCTCTGTGGTGGCACCTCATTTCTACCTCCCTCAAACACTCAGGCTGGGTTTTGTTTTCTTCATGAAGGCTGGTTTTAAGGGGAGTTCTAAAATATATTTACGTTCATTTAGACTAGTGATAAGAGTGTAAAGTGGGCTCTGTTTTTGCAGGTGATTGTCAAGGCTCATAGCAGAGGAGTAAAGCTCTAAGCCTGGAAGTAGGGGACCCGTCACTTCTAAATAGGACCTCTTTCATTAGCTAATCAACCCCTAAATTAAAATGCTGTAATTATTAATTTATCCTCTGCAATTGTCAGTGACCCAGGAATTTTCTGATCACATTAGCAATTTTCTTTAGTTCCAGAAAGATGCAAAATAGAAAATTATGAGGGTATGAACCAAATCTACCTTGTTTTCAGTACTTAACTTACCTGCATTTGTGCTAGAAGTCTTCATCTGACTTTTTCAGAGTATGAGAGGATATGCCAGTCAGTCCTCATTCCAATCCCCCTCTTTTTAGCTGGCTTGGAGGTCTGAAATCCAATCCTGTTTGCTCTTTAGCAGTCAGAAAGTCTCTTTCCACTATGATCTCCTTGATGATGGTAATAATGCAGAACCACTTTAAGAGAGGGGCTCCACCTACTTCTTTAAGAATGAAATTTACCAGCTTTCCCTTTCATTTGATTACATTCAATCTCCTTCAGTCTTTTGACTGAGTCAAAGAGAAAGGCAATAGATGTCTTGGTGCAGGTGTAGGTGAGGGATGGGACCTGGCAGAATCTGTGAGAGGTGAGGGCAACCTTGATTTGACCCTGGACACTTCTTGGAGTCTGATGTCCCTCACTGGCTCTGAAGCATGGCTTGATCAGCCCTGAAGGTGGTCAGCCGTGGGCATCCCTGGCAAAGAGCCAACACCCTCCTCCCCACAGGAGAGTTCACAGTGTCCTCAGACAGACAGGATCAGTCCAAGGGATTAATGCAAAGACGGAAAACCCTGCTCCTCTCTTTCTTACTCTAGCAATTAACCTAACAACTTTGTAGACTACATTGGCAAGTAGTGAATACAGGCAACAGGATCAGCAGATAATAAATAATTCAGTGAGAAATACATTCTAGAAAACCAAGTTATGTGATTAGAGAGTTCTTGACAAACATAACATGTTTACAAACACTTATTACATTGTATAAAAAAGCTAATTTATTCTATTTAAAAAATATTTTTCCGTGAAAAGAATGTCTGGGGAAGTGAAAATTTCTGGGAAGATCAACCCCCAAATTATATCTACATAGCTTCTTTAGAACAAATGCATTTTTTTTTATATTTAGTTTTTAGTTGTAACTGGACACAATATCTTCATTTTATTTATTTTTATGTGGTGCTGAGGATTGAACCCAGGGCCCCCGCACATGCTAGGTGAGCCCTCTACTGCTGAGCCACAATCCCAGCCCTGGAGCAAATGCATTTTTAAGTTGATTATTGGCTCACTGGGTTTTTTTGGCCTTGGGATCCAGTGGGTGCCATTATGTGCTTTGAGGTTTCACCTTCACAGAGGATGGAAAGGTGAAGATTCAATTCCTATGAAATAAATCATTGTTCTCAACAGACACCTCAGGGCAATAATTTCTTGTTCAGTTGGATGAATTCTTTCAGGCACATGCTGAAATTGATTGATGACTTGCTTGACTGTCTGATTGCCCGCCCATCCACACTCTTTCCTTTAGTATTTAATTATGTTTACTTAATTTTTGAGTAAAAAGTTCAAACATACCAATCCCTCCCAACATGAAAACTTCAAATAGTACCAAAAATTTCTTAAGAAGTAGTTCTACTCCCACTATTGACCCATTTTCCTGGTTCTGTTATCTAAAGGCCACTGCAGTTGGTACTTTCTTGCATTTCCAGAGATCTACTAAGTAGATATTAATGTATGCATCGCTCTCTATGTACATAAAAGAATACTATATTTGAGGTACTATGCCTTGCTTTTTTTTTAAAATTAAACAAGATGTCTTGGATTATTACCCATCCTTCTATATATCTATATACTTATCAACCAATCATATATCTCCTTATCAATTTATCTATCATTAACTTAACTCTTTGTAATGGCTTCATTGCATTCATTTTGTGAACATTTCATTATTTATTTAGTCAAGTTTTCTATTGATGTTTGGGTGGTTTTGTCTTTGCTAGAAAGATTTCTACCATGGAAGTGGAGAAAGCATACAACCACCCTTGCTTTGTTTTGATGGTAGAGCATGATCTCCTAGATTGTTGAGACAATTGAGGGACCTCTGTAGAGGCCCAGGTGGGAAAAAGGACAGGAATTAGATCAGAGAACAGCTGGCTGCACAGTGATGTCTTATATGTGATATGATTTCATTGTCCCCTTCCATTTCCCTAGGAAATTCTCAGAAAAAAAACCAGTCATCACTGGCAAATGCATTTAATGTTTACATATTCAGCAAATATTATTGTGTACCTTCCACGTGCTGGGCACTGTTCTAGGTGTTGGTGAGATAGCGGTGAACAAAACCAGGTTCCTGCTATCAAGGTGTTTACATCTAGTAAAAGAAAATAAAATTAGAAGTAAAGAAATATATAGTTTTTTTAAAACAAAGCAGGGAAAGGGGCTTGAGAGTAACAGAGGGTGAGGATGCCTCACAGCAAGGTGGGCTCAGTGTGGGCACTGAGACTGCCAGGCAAGTACCACAGTGTTGACATTACCTGGAATTCTGGGGGCTTCCTCCGCTACTCCCATATACATTTCCATGCTGGGAATTCCCATTGCTGCCTCTGTAGCCAGGAATGAAGTACCATCCCCTTTTCGGGTATGTGATGAAACTTGTTGGGGAGGGAATGGTGGGAAGGCAGAGAGATTGAGAATTAGGAGTTTGGTGGCCTTGGGGAAAATGTGGATACTCTACCAATAGATTAATTCAACATCACTAAATTACCAAAGGGCTTCTCATCCTTCACTGTTTAGCAGGGGGCAGGGGAAATTATTCATTATTCAACATGAGCTGAAATGAAAGCACCACATTTTGTAAAACATGCAAGGTTACCTACTATGGTAACTGCTTGCAGAGTTTTAATGTGTCTGCAGCATGGCTAATTAATTTTCTCTGAGCTTCACTGGTATTCTTATTTGAGATGATTGTCTTGGTAACTGAATGCACCACAGAGAGCAAGAACATTAGAAATGCCTTTTGGGGCTGCTGTAACAATCTGAGCTGTTTTCAGGGCTTTCTCAGCCACCACCAGCAGGGACTTCCTCACAGCTCCTGTACAGCTCCATCAGACTTTCGAGCAGGGTTTACCAGAAGTTGCATCATCTATAGGACCATGTAGCTTGGAATCTAGTCTCGGAAGTCAGAACAGTCTGGGATTTCATATTTACTAGTAGCCACTTACTGTGTGACCTCAGGCATTTAACGTCACTGTTCCCTCACTGGTAAAGTCAGAGTAATAATTTTAGTACCTACCTCAAAGAAATGTTGCAAAGATTACAGATATTATAGATACATTTGCAAATATTTGGTCCATCTCCCTGTTTTCTCCTTCTCCTTGTCTGTTTTCCTCTCCCTCTTCCTCCATTTCCTTCTTCACACCACCACCACACCCTCATCATTTTTTCCTTTCTATTTGTTATATATTGAATTTGTGTGTTAGGATTTGAACTATTGTATCCAAATTGGGCAAACTATAAAGGATAGTATTGGCACAACTGAACCATCTTCTAAGGCATCTAAGAAGTGAGAAACTGGATGATCCAAGCCCTGGTCTGGGCTCTGCTGTGGCCATGTGATTTGATCAATCCCTTCATCTATCTGGGGTCCACCCTCCTCTTCAGTAGGAGAGATTGAAATTAATGATCTCTCTGGTCCTGTTCCACTCTGAAGGAAGTGCTGTCTAAAAGATCACAGCCAGATAAGTTAGGGTATGTTTGGTAGCAAGTAGCAAAGTACCATTAATAATGGCTTAAACAATGGAATAGCCTTTAAAAAAAATTCCAAATAAAATTTAACAAACTAAATCCAGCAGTATGTAGAAAAGATTTTATATTACAACTAAGCTGGAGAAATTTCTTTGTATCCTCTGAAGACAATTCATTTAATAATTCACTTACATGTAGATAGCATCCTTAACAACACTGGATGTTTCCCAAGGACAGAAGTGGTAGCTTATAAATCTTTATCTCTCCCAGAGTGTTTAGCTTAGCTTTTTGCCAAATAAATACCTCTTGAGATAAATGAAAAAAAAATTAGAACAATACAAAATCCTGAGTAATCAGCAGATTGTCCATTACTTTACCACTTTTAGGTCTCAGGTCGAACAACAACTTGTAGATTAGTATCTAATGGTTTGCATGTATAATTCCTTGGAAGCTCTGAATTCATCATAAAAATATTATTAAACAACAATTAACCTTGTGAACAACAGAGAAGTCACTAACGTTATTTATTACTTTGCCAGTTTCAATAAAGATCTAATGTGCAAATAGCTTTTCAGGGAGACAGCTGCCATCAGTTAAGTAAAAACATCATCAATGGAGGCAGAAGCTACTAGTGTTCTGATTGCTGATGGGCATTAATTGGTTTATGGCTATCCATTTCAATAACTTTCTGTTGTATTGTGTTATTTTATGACTGTTTGTTAAACATGTTCACACCCACATGTACTTATTGAATGTTACAGCTGAGAGGCACTTTAAGAATGCCTTACCCAACATTTTTCAAACAGTGGCCAACTGGGGGTCTTTTAAGGGACTTTCTGGGTATTGACAGTGGATACTTCTGTGGGGTGAAACAGGAGGGCATTTTGACATGGCCATCTCAATGAAAGTTTAATCTTGGCTCAGTCTTTTTAGAAATTTATTATTATTATTAATTTTTTTTAGTTGTAGATGGACACAATGCTTTTATTTATTTATTTTTACATGGTGCTGAGGATCAAACCCAGTGCCTCACATGTGCTAGGCAAGTGCTTTGCCACTGAGTCATAACCCCAGACCCAGCTCAGTCATTTTGATGCAGATATTTTGTCATGTCACAGCTGCACAAATGGATCTTGTAAAAATCATAAAATTACTGATCCTTATCAGAAATGATTTGTGCAATAGCTATCCTTGATCCTTACTTTATCCCAACCCCTACTTTTGTTATGGTGATTTTCACTTTCTATTTTATTTGCTTAGACTATTGTTGAATTTTAATGCATATTTATTACTTTTACTCTGAAAAAAATATTAAAAACACTTCTTAGAAGTCTTGTTATATTGGAATACATTCTTAGGAGCATCAGGCTTATCTCCTCAAACCAGCATTACCCAGGAATATTATGAAATGAAAATGTATATTGCCAAAAGTTCTGAGAGAACTACTAGAAATGTAATTGGCAATTTCCTTGCATTCTGTGGCTGAGAACAAGAAGCTTGATATCCATAAACAGAGTGTCTTTAACTCTGATGAATGAATGAGAGAATCTGATATTCAGACTAGCCAAGGTGTAAGTAAATTCTTAGAGAATTCCTGGGCCTCACTCCATTCCTGAACCTCATCCCCTCTCACTGAATCTTTCAATTTGACTTTATCTCCAAATCTCTTCCCTTGAGTGGTGTTGTAGTGCAATAAGCTCAGGTTTTCATTGGGTTTATTAGTATTTTTTTTAATGTTACTTGAAACACAAGCTTCTTGTAGCTGCTGAAACAAGAATGAACTTGTAGCTTAAATAGTTTAGTCACTCACATTTCTGGAGCCTTAATTCCAAAATCAAGATGTCCTCGGGGCTGTGCTTTCCTCAAAGGCTGTAGAGGAGAACCTCTCCTTGTCACCTTCAGCTCTGCTGGATGTAGGTATTTCTTGGCTTGTGGCTGCATCATAGTGATTTCTGCCTCCATTTACAAATGGCCTTTTCATCTGCATCTTTTCCTCTTTTGTATCATGTAAGGATGCTTGTCACTGGGTTTATGGTTCACTTAGCTAACCCAAGATCATTTCATCATCTCAGAATCCTTAACTGAATCTGCGAAGACCCTTTTTACAAAGAAGGTAACATTCAGTCTTTTACTGGATAAGACAATATTTACAGGTCCTGGGGATTAGGGGCACACAGGTTTGTGGTGTACGGGGGCTATCAGTGACTTCTTTTTTTAAAAAAATATTTTCTTCATTGTAGATGGACACAATGTCTCTATTAATCCATTTTTATATAGTGCTGAGGATCGAACCCAGTGCCCCATGCATGGAAGGCAAGCGCTCTACCACTGAGCTACAACCCCAGCCCTCTCATTTACATCTTATATTTGATAGTTAAAATAAAACTGGTAATTTCTTTAAAAGATATACTTAATAGATTGTATTTTCTTCTGAGTCAAAAAGTTTCTTGGTCAAAACATCTGCCAGTATCAAAATGTCATGTACCTGACTCTGGAGACCACCTCTGCTTTAGCAAGAGCTACTTTTCTGCCTTTGGCTTTTTTCCACATGTGCTTTGGCTAGAATAAAGCTTTTATAACTAAATATAAGTTTGAAAACTCATACTTCTTGTACAATAACTTCATTTTCTGTGAGGAAAACAGACTGAAGGTTGAGAAGAACATGGCCCCTAGAGTCCTTAGACCACAAGCTTCACCTCCTCTCCCTCCCCACACCTCTGAGACCAAGTTAGTGTAGGACCATCTTCCTTACTCGTTAGCTCTTTTTGTCAACAAAGAAAGGATAATACTTCTGTTATGAACCTGTTAGAATTGTTATGAGTATAAAATTTTTTGAAAATAGGTATAAAGTTCCAATTATGGATTGTGTTGATTTTTACATATGTATTTGAAATTGCTCCTAAAAGCGTTTATGCTTCTGTATTAAAAGGGAACAGGAAAAACAAGTAATTATGAACTCGAAGTTAGAGAAGACTCACTCTTCCATCGTAACCTCCAGCTACCTAGGGAGCTATTGGGAGAACACACAAACATTACAACCTAAAGTTTCAGAAAGGGAAGTAAGGAGGCTGTTATGAATAATGCGACTCATTTAGAGCAGAATTGGTAGTCTCACAAGTTAAAGAGGCCAGGCAGGTAATATAAACAAATGAAGCAGGGTAAGAGGAAGAAAAATAGGAGCACAGACACAGTAGAAAATAGTTAAGTGATACAAAATAAGGCAGCGACGATAGGAAGTAGTAGGGATTGTAGGGAACATGGAACTAGGGAACAGTTTTTGGTTCAGTCTAGAAGAAACTGGGGCTCTTTAGTTGCTCACTGATGGTTGCTATGCAGAGATATAAGCCCCACAGGCAAGATCATCCAAAGAATAAACCTGGATTTTTGCATAAAATATTTTCTATATCATTATGTGGCTAGGCTAGGCTTTGCTGTGATAGCAAATAGCTCTTCAAATCTTAACGACTTAACAAAAGGTTTTTTTTCTCCTCCATAATAAAGTACTTGTAGAGCCTGGGCAACTCTCTGGGACAGCTTTTTTCTGTATATCAATTCGGCCATTCAGATTCTGTCATCTTAACACTAAGACCCAAGCGTTATGTGTTGAATTGGACCCAAGGTCTCATGAAAATCAAAGGGAGATCATAGAGCAGAGGGAAGGGACTAGGAGGAGAGAAGGGGAGGTAAAGGGGAAATGTTGGGGAATAATATTGGCCAAATTGTTATATTGTGGGCATGTACAAATCTGTACCATCAAATCTCACCACTATAATGCACTAATAAAAAGTATGGAAAAATAATTGTATCTTTCCAAAAGATAGCTTGGAGACTTAATCACAAGTTTCTCAGACTGTGATCTTACTTAGAGATAGGGTACCTTTATAGAGATTATCAAATTTAAATGTGATCATTGAGTGGGTTTATATTAGTCCATTTTATGTTGCCAGGAATAGACTACCACAGATGGTGAGTTATAAAGATAGAAAGGGTAACAATTCTGGAGGTCCAACATTGAAGGGCCATCCCTGGTGATGGCCTTTTTGCTAGTAAAGTTGTAAGGTGGCACTGGGCATCCCATGGTGTGTTAGCTTTTCACTGCAGTGACCAAAAATCCCTGATATAAACAACTTAAAGAGGAAAGGTTTATTTTGGCTCATGCTTTCAGAGATTTCAGTCCACAGCCCTCCAGCTCCATTGTTTTGCACCTGAGGTGAGACAGACCATCATGGCAGAAGGGTGTGGTAGAGGAAAGCTGCTCAGCATATAGCAGCTGGGAAGCAAAGAAAGAGAGAATGGGTGAGGAAAGGTCTGGGTATAAGAAATACCCTTCCAGGGCATGCCCCAAGTGACCTATTTCCTTCAAGCAGGTCCCACCTTCTACAATTACCACTGCCTCCCAGTAGTCCATTCAGCTATCAGTGATGAGCTCAGGGCCCTCATGTTCCAATGATTTGGGCCAAATTGTTGTACTGTGGACATGTACAAATATGTATCGCTTCTCAAAAGCTCTACCTCTGAACATTGCTGAATTGGGGACCAAGACTTCAACATATGAATCTTTGGGGGCCTTTTCATGTCCAAACCATAACACATGGCAAGAGACAAGGAATGTCCATGTGTGTCTTCTGGTTGCTTTCCTTCTTGTTATATATAAAGCCACCAGGATTCAATCACAGGGGCTCCGCCTTCATGATGTCACCTAAATCTAATCAACTCCCAAAGGCCCTCCTCTAAGAACCACAGTGGGATTAAGTTTATACCCTCTTAACACTTCACAATGGACATTAAATTTTCACAATTGTGCCTTGAGGTATTCACTCAAAGCATATCCAAACCACAGTAGGGCCCTAATCCAATGTGATTGCTGTTCTTTAAAAAAGGGGAGATTTTAGACAGAGAGAAAAGCACACATGGAGGTAGAATGCCATGTAAAGTTTGGAGTTATGCTGTGACAATCCAACAAACTACAAGAAGAGTCAGGACAGAGGCCTGGAACAGGACCTTCCCTAGTGTCTTCAGAGGGAACATGGCCATCTGACTGATACCCCCAATCTCAAGCTTCTAGCCTCCAAAACTGTGAGACAATGATTTTCTGCTATTTAAGCTACTTTGTTTATGGTACTTTGTTATAGCACCCCTAAGAAACAAACATACCAAGAAACAGAAAGCCTGGGTAAATCACATATAGGGAGTTTTTCCTGCCTCAGCCTCAAAGAAATATGCCATTTTTGCTTTGGTCTATTGGTCAGAAGCAGTCATCTGGCCCAACCTATTTCTAGGGGACTGGAAAGTATTCACAGAAAAGGATAAGTGGATATTGGTGTGCCTTCATAATATCTACTTCATTTCTGATTTTAGAATATTTGCAACTAAATCAGTTTGGAAATAAAGAAAAAATAATTAAGCAAGCCTACATTGAAGGATCTAAACAAACTCTCCCTTGGTCTCGGTTTCACCAGTATGTTCCAAACTGGGATCTGCTTCTGAGGGCAAAGTCACATGCAATGCTGGTCTGTCCATGGAGTGAGATTTGTGAGATGTAAGGCAACAATGGAGGTCTTGGGGAGAGGAGGATGTGAAGACCACCTTTCACTAACAGGTTTTGGATGGAGCTGAGTTTTTCAGTCCTCTGCTCCCCTCTCCTCCTCCCTTCTTCCCTTCTGGAGATAGCCCACTGTCCCTGGGAATCAGTCCTACCCAGTTCATCTGAATTATAGGTGAAGTTGATTTTTGGAGATGACCTTGGGAAGCTGCCATCATTTATGCATGATTTCCGGAAATGTGCAGTCCAAATTTCGAACAACCAGCTTAGAAAATAATTTTTACAAAACAGCTCACTGGCAAATTTGGGACCTTGTGAGTGTGTGTTTTGTGTGTGTGAACATATTTATAGTCTTGATTTATATGCAACCTAGCAACAGCATTTTAAAATTATTTGTATGCAATATACTTTACTCATGTGCATATAATTTTAAAATAATATATCTAGGTTCTTCCAACTGAATTTGTCTTAGAACATATATCAGAATAACTTGGCTATGGATTGTGCTCAAAATTATTCTTAAAGAACATGCTTGGTTGGTTTCACTGAGCCAAATTTCTTTTTGAATAGTCTAAAAAGTAAGAAAAAGAAATAAGACAAATTGTACTTTTTATGTACTGTGGCACAAACTAGAAAAATATAATTGGGCTTCAGGCCAAATTCTGAAGGCAATTGGAGCTGCTTATGTCAATTGGGCATAATTATTCCTCAGCTCCCGTTGACAGAAAGAAAAATTGGTAGTGATCTGCTTCCCCATGCTGAGGATTCAGAAAGAATACTTGGGCTCCAGATCACAGCAGATGGGTGCATGTAAAAGCTGCTGATTTGTCATTTGTGGGGAGTAGGGAATCCTCCAGTTTAGAGAAGGCTTCGTGTATCAGTTGCCTTGGGCCATCTGTTCTACGGTTGAAGGCAACACCATACGCTCAGTAAATGTTTGTGGAATGAATAATGAATCTTTCCTAGAGAGCTTCCCTGCAAGTGTGTCTGCTTTTTCTTTTCACCTATCATATGGCCCTTCCTCTGGTTGTTATGGGTAGAGGGTCGATGCTGAACAGGCTAAGACACTGTGCCTAGATTTATTTATTCAGTAAGTATTTATTGAAGCTATTAGGCACTAGCGACTGTCCCAGACGTCTAGCTAATGATAGTCCAACCTGGAAAAATGTGTTGGGCCTCAAGAAGAGGGAGATATCTGAGCAGGACAGAGACTTCCAGTAAAGTAGAAGTGGCAACATGAAGAATTTAGTCCCAAACTTATGTGTTAATGGGAGACAGAGGTAGGAGCCTGGTCATTTTGATTTTCTGCTTTGATCTCTCCTTGACATAATCTGTCCATGCAAGACATATTATGGGCTAGACCCTGGATTGCTAATTCTTTGGGATCTTTTCATTGTCAATTTTACTTTATTATGTCTTCAGCCTACCTACCTGTTAAGTGGCATATACCACTCAGCTTGTAAATATGCTACTTAAGTCTTTTACCTGAACAAAACTAAATTCCTAATTTACTTAAAAATTCCCCTTTGGTTTTTATTCTTTCCTTGTCATTTCCTTCCAGTCAAGCAAATGAGAAGGGGGAGGTTACTCAATGTCTCCCCTTCCTCATCTTTCTTGTCACACCTCCCCAGTGGGCTTTGGTCTCTTTTGCTGTGCTGCAACTCTTCTGATGGAGGTCACTGGTATCTGTGTGCTTAATTCACTTTTAAATCCACATTGTCAAGGTTTTGATGACATTTGACCCAGCTGACGAGGCCTTTCCTGAAATCCTCTCCTCCACTGCCGTTAGTGACCACAAATGCTCTTTATTTTCCAATTCCTTTCCTGATTCTTTTCCTCAAGCACCTTCACTATTATCTCTTGGTCCACCCACTTTTAAAATTATATTTTCTGAAGTCTGGATTTGGGCCACCTATTCTTTTCATTCCAGTCACTTGCCTTGGGTGACTTCATCCACTTGCAGTCCTTAGCTAGTCTCTATCCAGGCTGATAATTCCCAAATCTGTATTTCTAGCCTACATTCATTCCTGAGCCAGATCATATACCTGCTATATGCTTAATTTCTCCACTGATATGTCCCCACAGAACCTCAAAACCAACAGTTAAAAATTGAGCACTTCATTTTCACCCACATTGTGCTGTCCCTTCGCCCTCCACCTCGTGAGCAGTGTTCACTCCCTCTGTGGTTGCCTGAGTTATATCGCCATTCGGCCGGTAATCATGGCTCATCAATCCTTCCAACTTTTTATTCTTCAGCTTCTTCCCCTTTTCATCATCCCTATGCCTACTAACTCAGTGCAGGTCACAGAAATTTTTTTGCTTGGATTGTGTCAACTTTCTCCCCTTTGACTTGCCTGCCTATACAAGTTGGAAGCTGGCCCACTGTTATGGATGGAATGAAGTCAAAAGGGTGGGTCCCTACTCCAATATAATGGCTGACTTAGAAGAAGACAAAGAGACACTAGGAGTCTAACAGATGGAGGAAAGGCCCTGTGAGGACACAGAGAGGAGGCAGCCATCTGCAAGTCACGGGAGACCTTGATACTAGCTGTTGCTTTGATCTTAGACTTCCAGCCCCCAGAACTGTGAAAGAATAAATTTCTGTTGTTTCAATCACCCAGTCTGTGGCTATTTTGTTGTGGCAGCCTTAGCAGATGAATAGATTCTTTCAAAATTGAATTTGATCATGGCGCTATCCTGCTTAAGTTATTCTTTATGTAGAAGTTCCCTCCAATCCCATTTCCATCTCTTTCCTCTCCACTCAGTGCTCTGGCCTTGCTAAAGGTCCCAATCTCTCTCCGTACCTTGTCAAATGTTCTTTCTGTGGCTGGGTTTTTCTCCCTCATCCAGACTACCCTCTTCTTAGTAATTTCCACTTGCCCCTCAGTCACTGTTTCTTCCATGAAGCCTTTTGTGACCTGAATCTTCACTCCCTAGTCTGCTGGGTGCTGTCTCAGAGTTCCCCTAGATTTCCCCTCTTCCCCTAGGCTGTGAGCTCTGGGGGAACAGGACTGAGGTCTTATCCGTCTTTCTATTTGATAATCTTTACATAATAGTTGGACCATAGTAAGTATTCACAAATGATTTTGGGGTGAATGATCAAGAATAAAGATGATTTGGGGAGATATGGAAGAAAATTTTATAAGTCACCATGTTTACCACAGTGGTAAAAAAGCCAGTCAGGGAGAATTCTCTACCTATTGGACCTACATACACTGGTGGTCCAAGAACAAAACAGCAACAGCAACAGCAACAACAGCAACAACAACAACAACAACAATAACATTATCACCATCATTGTAATGACAGTAGCAGTTTCGTATATTCAGCCTATACAGTATGCCTAAAGTATGCCATGGATCATATATAAAACATCCCAGTTAATGTTCACCACTACTCTATGAAGATTTAATATTTACTTTATTTTTATTGCCATTTTACAGGTGAAGAAACAGAGGCTTAGAGTAATTAAATAGCTTAGACAGATTGTAGGTGGTAAGGCGGGAATTCAAACTCAGCTAATGCTCTTTTTTGCTCTCTTAAGAAATCTCTAGTTATGCTTGCTGTTATTTCTAATCCAGATGGGGCTGTGTGACTACTTATGGCCTAAGAATCATGAGCAAAAATGACTTGTATCAATTCTGGGTTGAGGCCTGCTTCTTAGCATCTCTTTCTCTCCTGATGTGAGTCCTAAAGCCTCACCTTGAGATGGTAAGGCATTGATGGGTCTGGGTCCCTGAAGGACTAGCAGGAGTGGAACCCCTCACCAGTGTGCAGTAGAGATGCAGTGTGGGTATGCAATGCAATCCTGTAATTTTAAAGCCACAGGGATTTTGGGATTGTGGTTCATGTTTTATTCTATCTTGATACTCAGCATCCTCATTTCTCCACCCACAGGGCAGCTATGGGACCCATTGCAGCTGTGCTATTCCCTGTAAAAAGAGAAATATGTGGGATGTACTGTTGTAGTTTAGATATGTCTCCAAAAGTTCATGTGTTGGAAATGTGATCCCCAAATACATGTTAATGATATTTGGAGGGGGGCTTTGGGATGTAGCTTTCTGTCACTGTGATAAAATACCTGGGGAAAACAAATTAAAAGGGGAAAAGATTTATTTTGATATATGGTTTCAGTCCATGGTTAGACAAATCCATTGCTTTTAGGCATGTAGTGGGGAAGAAACATCATGGTAGAGGCTTGTGGTAGAAGAAACCTCACCTTCTGCAAGCCCACCTCTGCTGTTTCCACCACTTCCCAATAATCTAATCAGTGATGGCCTAAAAATGAATTAATCCATTGATGAGATCAGAGTTCTCATGCCCCCATCACTTCCCCAAAGCTCCACCTCTGAACACTGACATTGGGGACCAAGGCTTTAATATATGAGCCTTTGTGGACATTTCATATCCTAACTATAACAAATGAGATTTTGAAGGTGGGTCCCCCATGATGGCATTAGTAGCTATATAAGAAGAGGGAGGAGACCTGAGTTTGCATACTTCTACTCTTTTCATGTGATGTCTTCCACCATGTTATTACATAGTAAGAAGGTCCTCACCAGATGTGGCCCCTTGGACTTCAGCTTCCAGTAACTGTGAGAAAGAAATTCCTTTTGTTTATAAATCACCCACTCTCAGGTGTTATTTTACAGCAACACAAAAGAAACAAAGAAACTAAGAAACTTAGTACTTCCCAGCAACCTAAATAGTATCTGTCAACACAGAGAAAGACTGCCAGATGCCAGTTGCTTAACCAGATTTTATTGGGTTACTAAGTATATATTAAGTATGCTTCATTTCCTTGAAGACCTTAAATATCTGAGTTGGAGAGACAAGAACCTGTAATCAACAAAATACATACAAATACATGCAGTAATTATGTGAGTGCATTGTGGAGGTGGTTAGTGACTGAATAATATTAATAGAAATGAGGGATATAGACCTTGAACTGTCAATTCCAAGTTGGAAGGTTGTTATTTTTTCTTTTGTTTGCACAGTTTATAAATCTGAGAACTATGAACTCTCTAGGCTAGATAGTGCTTTGTTGTGGGGGATGATCTTGTGCTTTGTAGGATGTTTAGGATGTTAAGAGCCTCCCTGGCCTCTATTTACTAGCTATCCATTGATCACCATTCCACTCTGAGGCAAAACCCCAAAATGTGTCCAGACATTACTCCCAGCTTCCTGGGAGCAAATTTGTTCCCACTTTATTTGTCTACTGAATGGACCTGTGATGCTGGCTTCTCTTATATATTTACAGTAGAACCTAAGCAAGTTTAGTTTGGTAAAAATGGCAAGTAACTTATACTTTAGGTTTAAGGAGGTCCAGGAATGTCAACCTACAAGTGTTTCCTTCTGTAAAAATACATTGCTGGAGACCTGATTAGAGAGTCCCTGTTGCAAGTCAAATCAGACAGGTCTTGTTTTTCCTTCCAATTCCAATATCCTTGGGAGGTATTTGCAAATCATTCAAGGGAAAATCTGAGAATAAATTTTAACCAACAAAGAAAAAAATAGCAAGACTTCACACTGAAAAAGCAGCAGAGCCAAAGAGGCAGAGGCAGAGCTAATGGCAGGAAGGGAGAGGGGTTTGAGAATAGTGTTGCTGCAGGCTAGCCAGGAGGAGAGCCTGGTGTTTTCCTGGGGAGGAAGGAAGAGTGAGAGAATTTTAAAATGCATGAGAAAAGTGAGCAAAGCTGTCAGATGCAAGCTTGGGGGAAACTGTGAGAACATTAGGCTCTGGGATGAGGGGATTAAGGATGTCCTTGGGGGACTGGCTTATGTACAAGGATCTGCTGATGTAGCCATGGCCTCCTTTTGTGGTCTCAACTTGCTGTACTCCCTCTCATGCTTGGGGCTCAAACAAACTGGCTTTCTTCTAGTTCCTGAAATGCCCTGTGTTTCTTTCTACTTTTCCACGTGCTGACCCACCTGCTTGGAACCAGTCTCTTCCACCCGACCCAGTTTCTTCTCTAATGCCTCTGCCTACTTAGCTGTTACTCATGCTTGAGAGCTCAGCTCAATCTGTTACATCTTCTGGGATGCTTCACAGCATCCTGCTCTTCATAGCACACTTCCTAATTGATAACTAGACCTTGATTTTTGAGATTATTTTGTTCCTAACCATCTATTAAAGTTTGAATGATGGTAGAAAGTATGTCAGTTTTGCTTATCATGGCCTCCATAGGTCTTAACTTCAGGACTGGAATGTAGTATAT
The DNA here is from genome assembly GCF_047511675.1 of Marmota flaviventris. Lineage (NCBI taxonomy): Eukaryota > Metazoa > Chordata > Mammalia > Rodentia > Sciuridae > Marmota > Marmota flaviventris. The sequence goes on from NC_092499.1 coordinate 66,800,221, forward strand.
TAGTAAAGGTTTGGAATGAACTCATAAGGGTCTGGATTTTTCTACTTCATAATTATTCCTATTTAGGTAAAGATAGGATCCAGATGGAAAGGAAAATTATATGAGGAGTAAAGAAAAAGGTACCAACTCATCATACCAGTAGTTTTATCTTTGCTTTTTGAAAATACTTGTTTTCTTGTTTTTGCTTTTTGTTTTGGTGCTGGGGTTTGAACTCAGGGGCACTTTATCACTGAACCACATCCCAATGTGAGACCCACAGAGTCTCACTAAGTCGCTTAGGTGCTCGCTGAGTTGCCGTGGTTGGCCTCAAACTTGCAATCCTCCTGCTTCAGCCTCCTGAGTCAAATACTTGTTTTTTATCAAAGCCTAGGCAACCAAAAAATGACTTTCCTGGCCTGTATAATTAAAGTTATCCTGAAATCTGTCAATAATTAGATTATGGGACTTCTTGGACCAGACCTCAAATTCTTATTTTTTTTAGAGTTGAATATATTGGTCAAGATGTCCTGGGTTCAATAAACCTGAATCTCAGGCAGAAAGGGGATTATGTTTCTAGATCTATCTTTCAGAACTGAGCCAAAGGCGCTGAAGCAATCCCAGAACCTCTTAGATTGTTCAGAGAATGTTTGGATCCTGAACATTTTATTCTGTAATGATCTCCAAGGGGAGTTGAACTTGAGTTTGAACAACTGTGTCTGGAGGGACTATGTTTAGGATTAGCTGGTAATACTAAAGTTCTATGTTGCCATGTGACAATTACTTCAAGGTGATCTGTACCATGAAAATCAGCCTCAAATTTAATTCCTTCTAGATATTCCCTTATTTAATGGGTTAGCAAATAGTAGAAAAGAAATGAAAAGAAGATTTTCTGTGAATTATTCCTTAAAAAGTCAGTCCCAAGGAAGATCAAGAACAACACAAACTTTTTAAAGTGCTGATTATATACCTGACATTATGATAAGGGCTGAGGTTATATTGTTGAACTTCACAGACATGGAGTTTAAAGACTAGATTTCTAAAATATTGAAATAGTGGGATCTATTTATTATGTGTCCATCTATCATCTCTCTACCTCTTCTAACAAAGAATATACTCAGAAATTAAATAACAGAAGACTCCAATTTGTTGACAGTTTAAGCAAAAGTATTAAACTCTTAACAATAAAAACCCATTAAAAGGAAAGAAAATTTTGCCTGAATATAACAGGCAGGGGAACAAAGGTTTAAAATATTTAATTACTTTATTTCTTCAGGAATGGAGGTTATTTTTCTTGACAAAAATTAACAATGCAATGTCCTTTTAAGAGCTGTTGCTCCTATATAGAGCTCCCCCCCTTACATAAATACACACACTCAGAGAGAGAGAGAGAGATGTGTGTATATGCGTATACATATATGCTCTTTAGGAAATTAGGTGAATTTTATTCATCTGTATCTAATATGAATGTATTTTATATACCTGAAAAGGTACATGAGGTCTGGTGATGGGCCAGAATATTCAAAATGGAACAATCCCGAAATTTCTTTTTGGGGTATCAGGACTTGAACTCCGGGGCACTCAACCACTAAGCCACATCCCCAGCCCTATTTTGCATTTTATTTAGAGTCAGAGACTCACTGAGTTGCTTAGCACCTTGCTTTTACTGAGGCTGGTTTTGAACTTGCAATCCTCCCGAGATGCTGGGATTACAGGCATGCACCACTGTGGCTCGGCTGAAATTTCAAATCATGTGTTTATCTGCTAGCCCTTCCTGGTTCTTCTCTGGTTTCCTCTTCTCTAATGACAGAAAGCTGTTCTCTTGAAAAATAAGTATGTGTAAAAGATGGTTCTATTGCCTATAGAAGAGCCTACTTTGTATGGTCTCATAATGATCTTCTTCTCTGTACCTCTTCTTTCCTCCCTTCTCATCCTATTGACATAAAGTCATCCATAGGGCTTCTCTCAGCAAGACTCATGTATTAATCCAGGTCTTCCAGGAGGTAGATGCCAAAACAGAATTTCATCGAGGAGATGCTGACAAAATAAGAAGAGAACTGGGTGAGATTTGGGAGAACCATCAGATCATGACAAAATCTGACCATGAGTGAAGGAGAGAGGAAATAAAGATTTTGGTGAAAGCATTCTGTACTGCTGACAGAGCTAAAAAAAAGTTCTAAAGGAAGTTTGGTAAGGCTCTTTGGGGAATTTTTAAGCTAAATTCAACCCTCAGAGGGGTCCTCTATATCCCAGAAAAGAGTCTGCCTTAGAGTCCCTGCCACGCATAGCTGTGCTTGGGAGCAGCTAGAGGGAAAAGGAGCATTAAAGCCAGAGCACTCATGGATTTCAACAAATGTCTGAGCTTAGCAGCAGCCTGGAGTCTTTTGTTGTGATACTTTCTGCAGTGGGAAGTCTGTGAAGTACATTCACATGGCTGGCGTAGTTCACAAGTTCATTCAGAACTTGGTTTGGAAAACAGACCTACTCTATGCAAAGTTGGGAAAGCTTTCAGGATTCCACAAAAACATTCAGTAAGGTGAATACCAGTCTCAATTTCTTCCTAGAATGTTGGCTATCTTGTTTATAGGTGAAGTAATAAAAGAAACAATATTTGGAGAGTGGGGTGAATTCTGTTCTGTATCTAATGTGAGCAAGTTTTACAAAACCCAAAACGGACATGGGGTCTTATCATAGGTTCTAATATTTAAAAATTGGAAAAATCCTAGAGAATCAAGGCCATAGGGTGCTTACTATTTATATCTAAGCCTTTCTTGTTTCATCCTCTCTCATGACTGGAGCCTGTTCTCTTGTTAGATTGAAAGAGGTTTGCCACATGGATTGGCTCTTTCAGCCTTCCCTCCACCCTCTCTCCTGTTTGGAATGTTAGAAAGCTGTAAGAGCTACGTGCCTCAGACTCACAGATACCAATTTCGATCTGCCAATTAGATGTACTCAGGCCGAGATTTAGAAGAAAGGAGGCAGATGCCATTGTCCTACAGCTTTTGTTGCAAGCTAGGTCATGACATTGTAAGTGTTGGAAGAGATGTGCTGGTGGGTCCAGGATCCCAGTCTAGTTGTCAGCTTTGTGGGATGAAGGTAGGTCATGACCACAGCCAAAGCAGCAGCTTCCTGATCTGTGGATAATTAAATGGACAAATGAACATTTGTTGAATAAATACACATTGTAAATTAATGAACAAAAAATGAATTTATGAAAAACAATTTTCCTCTCTGGGGAATCACATTGGGGTGACCTTGAAAACTGTAGTTGAATGGCAGCTCTCTAGGTGATTGGAGGCTCTCTGCCTTGCCTGATGCTTCTCTGGTCCTCCTAATGTCCTTTTTTTTTTTTTTTTTCTTTTTGTGAATGTTGGGGATTGAACCCAGGGATTCATGCATTCTAGGAAAGTGCTCTACCACTGAGCCAGTGCAGCATTTTAAAAAAATTATCTTGAGACAGGTCTTGCTAAGTTTCCCAGGATGACTTTAAACTTGTGATCCTCCAGCCTCAGCCTCCTGAATAGCTGGGATTATAGGTATGTGCTAACATGCCCAGCTCCTACTGTCTTTTTAGGCCCCTAATGCCCATAATTATTAAGCTCTCTCATTCTGTTTTTTGTTCTCTACCTGGACTATGTGGAATAAGAAAAGGAAGATGTTGCTCTCATTAATTCATTTATTCATTCATTCAGTCATGCATGCATTTATTCAACAGATGTTTATTTTTAAATTTAGTTGTTGACTGTTAGCCTTATGGCACTGTGTGGGGTACTGAGGATTCCTTGGCAAACCAGACACAGATTCTGCCATTATAATTTACAACCAAAAGCCAGGGCCCTATGAGAGGGTCAGGGAGAGGATTATTAAAGGCTAAAAGGCTAGTGTATCAATAGCTAAGTAAGCTATGGAACCAACCTAGGAGCTCTTCAACAGATGAATGTATAAGGAAAATGTGGTATATATGGAATATTACTCAGCCATAAAGAAAAAATAAAATTATGGCATTTGCTGGTAAATGAATGTAACTGGAGACTCTCGTGCTAAGTGAAATAAGCCAGTCCTCCCAAACCAAAAGCTGAATGTTCTCTCTCATATGTAGATGCTAACACATAATAAAGGTAGGAGAAGGGAAGAATAGAAGTTCATTGGATTAGATAAAGTGGAATGAAGGGAAGGGAGGGGAAATGGGAATAGAAAAGACAGTAGAATGAATCAGACATAACTTTCCTATGTTCATATATGAATATACAACCAGTGTAACTCCACATCATGTACAACTACAAGAATGGGAAGTTACATTCTGTACGTATAAATACATGTCAAATACATGTATAAATACATGTCAAAATACATTCTACTGTCATGTATAACTAAAAAGAACAAATTTAAAAAAATTTTAAAAGGCTAGTGTAGGATGCCCAATTTGGGGAAAGAGGGATAACGAACACGGATTGAGCATCCATTATATTATCAGGTTTTATTATGGGATTTTATATATTTCATTATATTTAGTCACCACAACAATCAATGAAACAGATTATTAGCCCCATTTTGCAGATGTACAAAATAAAACAAGAGATTAAGTGTCTCGTCAAAGTATCTGAATCAGGATCTGCCTGACCCCAGACTCCACATTCTTGGAAAGCACACATTGGTAACTTGGGACAATGCTTTGCAGTCACTGCATCTCCTCGAGACTCATATTAAGGACAATACCTTAATATACCTCATTAGTTTTGTCACGTCTCTGCAGCCCACTCAGCCCTCTTAATTCACCTTTACTTTCCCTTTTCATTTGGTTCTTATTGGTTTTCCTTTCCTTTTTTTCCCCCCTTTGGCTTGCCCACCAAATGCCTTCTTTACCTTTGATTCTGCTTTTAATTTTCCCTTTGCTACTTTGCTCTTCCCCCTACTTTGGACCTTCTGCATTTCTGTGTACCCATCTCTTTCTCTCCTTCATCTTTCTTGTATCATATTCTTTCTGTCTCATTTCTCTCTCTGATTCCCTCAGGTTCTTGGTCTCCCTTTCCCTCTCCCCCACCTCCCTTACTTACTTTCTCTCTCTCTCTCTCTCTCTCTCTCTCTCTCTCTCTCTCTCATTCACTCTCCGTCTGTCTACTATATATCCCAAAGACAGTCCCTGGCTTGGAGCCCTTGGACCTCTCTATTTCTGGTCCCATGTTTAGGTTGAGAAGATAGATAATTTTACCCTTTCTCTTGGTTCTGCCATTGGATGGGAGAGTTAAAGAATTTTTACCTCCTAGTTAGTGAATATACTCCTTTCCTCATATATTCTTGTCATGGTTTGAAACCTGATGTGTTTTTAGCACATTACTCTTGCTCTTAGAAAATTCATCCCAGTGAAGCCACTCCTCCTTCTTCTTTCTTCTCTGCCTGACTCTGTAGGGAAGGAAGGGTTTGAAGATGTGCCAGCTGTAAAATACTGCCCTCATGTAGGGATGACATGGAGTGTAGAATTCCATGCCAGATTTTTTAAAGTACTACTATTGACTTGGGATACAAATCAAATGAGAAATAGAAAAATCTAAATGAATATTGCTCCCAGTTAATCTTCTCTTACATGCTATTATCATGTGCTGCAATTGTGGGCTTTTTGCTAAACTTTCTTCTCTTCTGATGGGCAATGTGCCCTGATCAGACATCTTTAAGAAGGAGGTGTGGTGGCTTAAAGTCCAAAAGGGTAATGTTTAAAATGATAGTCTTTAGAAAAAGAGAGAAATCTCATCCTGTTTCCTTTTTTTAAAGGCAATTTTACCTTTTGAAAAGACCTACAATTTTTCTTGTTTTCTTTTGAGATGGGAAGGTGAAATCTGTAAAATCATGGATTAATTTTACTCTTTATCTTCATTTGCTTTGATTGTCAGACTTCATTTCAATACTCTGCTTATCTCCCAATGCTCTAGCAGAATGGTTGCCTTCCAAAATTTCCAAATCTCTTTCCCAACATTTCAGTAGTAAAGATGCAGATGACTGTTTTATATTTTGTGGTAAGCACATTAACCTTTTCAAAGAATGTAATAATCACAAATGAATTATGTAATTCAGGATCTCATTTCCTTTCAATCTAATAAAAACTTAAATGGGGGAAGTTAGGTGGTTTCTTCCCAATAAATCACTGTTTCACGGCCCTTGGGCTAGAAGGGCCCTTTCCCATCCCTGTGTAGAATGGTTGCTGAAAAGTTAATGGAATTTGGGACTAAATTTGTGTGCAAGTTATCCAGTTCAACAGAAATAAAAGCCCCATTGTACTTTGTAATGGAGAGCTTGGTGTTCAGCCTTGGAAGTCACACTTTTTGAAAATCACTTACAAACTTGAATTTTATGGAGAACAATTGGGATGATGAGTTGGCTGAAACATATACTATGTAAAGACTGGTGAATAAATACGCTGGCAAAAAGAAGGGGGTTGGAGTGAGAAACAGGAGAGAGGCAAATAGATAATACTGTATTTATCACAGTATGGGATTCATCTTTTAATTTAAAATATAGGTGTCACATCCACACTCTAGTTGTGGCAGGTCAGTAGGGCAAGTTGCAGAAAGGTGAAAGAAAGTTCCTGGAGACAGTGTACAAGACACTGACTGAGAAAAGATGACAAGAGATCAGTAATTTTGCAAAAAGAGTTTAGTGGTGATAGACAGAAAAGATAGCACCTCTGTCCCTCAAAGTGCTTCACCAATCAGTGTCTCCTCAGCTTCATGGCATTTTGTCTAGTGGCAGCAGGCTGGATGAATGACATGTTTCCTTCTCACAGTGCCCTCAGTTCTGCATCTATTCTCACTCAGAGAGAGGTTTTATATGTTAGGATGCAGAAGCGGTGATATCATCAGCATTAGCTTATATAACCAGCATCTCAAGGAACAACTGTGCTGGTGTACATGCAAGACTGCAGCCTCTACAGATAGCACTAACTTGCCTTGGTTCCAAGTTTGCCTAAGAGAAATCCAGTGTCTTTCCAATTAATATGAACCTGGATTTTCTGTCCCAGACTTATTCCCATTGTTTCCTTAACCTGACTAGGTTTTGGGGAGCAGAAAGAGCATATTAGCATCAGGGTGTTTTACTGTTCCCCTTTTCTTCAGGAAAGATACACTCTACCTACCATGTATCTGAATGTCTTCATAATCTTATTGTGCCTATCTTCCACAACATCCCTCAGGAGGCTCATCAGAATGTAGACTGTAACCAATTCCCACAATAGCAACACAGAGAGCAAAAGAATGTGGTAAGCTCTGCTATAAGGGCAAGTGGGCTAAACAATATAGGAGGCGATTGTAACCAAACAGAAAAAGGATCAACACTAAGCTTGCCTATTAGAGTAATAGGGGTTTACAACTTGTAAAGCCAAAACCACACTGTGATAATTTCAGGAATACATACACAACATCCTGTTTAAATGAGGGTATGGGTGCAGTTAGCATATCAAACACTTTCTACTCTGAAGTATCACCTTCCACAATTGGGTAGTTTCTTCATTAAGCCAAGTTGTGCCTCTATGAGTATTTAGGCAGCTACAGTGTGTTTAGGACAAGTTTCAACTGGGAACTCAATGCTCATTGCTTGAGGAGAAAATATGGCAAGTGGGTAAAGTCACCACTTGCCATGCTAGCTTTTACTAGGTTCCAATTAGTAGGGTTGTAGACAAAGTGGGAGGTATACAGGCTGATGTATAAGGTCTTTTCCAAGTGCATCAGCTAATCTAGTTATATGACAGGTATGACCACGCGTGGGTGTCACAGTCCATAACCACCCCCAAGGGGAGGGATTGCTCCCCAACATGTTGTCTTACTTTGCTACCCTAAGTAGTTAGGGTCTTTGAGTATAACTGTTAAGTTTCACTGATCAGTAGGGATCTAACCCCTAAACAGAGGGCAGAGAAGTGTCACTGCCATTGTTTCTTTCTCTACAGACAGGAGTTTCCTTCTCATTTCCACCTGTGTTGTGCTTAGCCACCATGAGCTGTCAAATAGTGTACCCCAGCGAAAGCTTAGCCAGGTCTATTGTTCCCATGCTAAGCAGAATACATGATATTTAGTGTTCTTAAAAGAGGGTTAATTTAAGTTCAAGTCCATAGGGAAGTTGTCCAGCTATAGCCAGGAGTGGTGGGTGTCACTCCAGCTTAACATTCACTTCCACTGCATTGAGGTGACCAGTTGTAGGTGCCATGGGAGACCAGTGGAAGAGGATAGAGACAGCTTGCTATATATCCATAAGTCTCTTTGTTCTTCACTTCCACAATGGTTCTTGCCCATTCTGAAAATAGATTAGCTCTGAGGATGAAATATCAGATATTTTTAACAGGTGTTAATACAGGCAAATCTTGATTATTCAACAGATAAGCAACCTTATCATTTTGAGAACGGTGCTGGCCAGTGGCCCTATCTCGAGGTTTACAATACTGTATTTCTGATCTCATTGGTCCTTTTCCTCATGGGCTTGGGAAACCATTCACATGAAAAATAGACTATGTGGGTCCCCTGTGGCATGTCTTCTGGCAGCAGCAATAGCAAATTGTTCTGTGTTCCCATTTGTGGAGTACAGGTATCCTTCTTAAGCATTATTATTTGAATCCAGTAGGTTTGTTTGTCCAAAATCTAAGCTTATTTTTACCATATCTGTGGGAGTAGCACACATGAAACCAAGGAGTTGAAGGCTATTTATGGTTGCTTTCTGTGATGCCCTTCTGCAAGCATGCCCATAGTGGTCCAGTGTACGTGTCCATCCATGTTAGGGCAACCTTGCAGCCTTCCAATGGGAGGAAGGTCTGAGGAAGTCAAACTGCCACTGTGTGCTGGTTACCTCCCTCAAGCTATATACCCCATCACATAAAGCATTGGCCATAGTTGCTTCAGGAACAGGCAGAGCAAGAGTCACCTACACATACAAAAGCTTGGTAGGAGCCAGCATTACTTTGCTATGGGCCAGAGAACTCTTCTTTTTTTGTGGTCTGTCTTCCTATCTAGCCAAGAAGCCACATATTTAGTGGCATATCTTTTAGCTATTTACCTTTAGTTAGTTTATCTGGTTCTTCATTTCCTGGAGGAGAAGCATGGCTGTATTATGCCACATGATATAAAGTCAATTCCTAGTGTGGCAATTGTTTCTGATGCCTTTCCATATCTTTGCCTTCTTTCATATCTGTGACCAAGGTCCTAAGGGAACTCATTTATTGCCCTGCTCTTGCCACAGGATCCACTCAAACTTATCATGGCAGCTAAAATCATCCAGTTCATGGGGTTGCTTTTGGACTAATATGCCCGAGGTTTGTAACAGCTCTATTAATATTTTTGCTTGGGAAGAGGCTTTGAGGTCCTTAAGTTCCCAGTTCCATGAGGATTTCCTTTTTATTAAATAATTAGAGTGGTTTTAACATTTGTAACAAGTGTAAAATGGAAGGACGCCAGCATCTCAACACTCCCAAGAAGGTCTGACTACTTTGGAGTAGGGGAAACTTGGACTTTATCTATAATAGCAGATAACCCTTGAATACTTGGCAGACAGTCCAGGTCTTTGCAATTTGGAAAAGTTGACAGCCTTGGAAATGTTCCACCATTTGATCTGCTTCCTGTAGGTGGGAAAAGGACTCAGAAGTTAACATCACATCATCAATATAATGAAACATCTATACTGTTAGGTTTTGTTAATAGGCCATAATACTACCACCATCCCATGACATATGCTTTGGCTATTAAATATCACTGGAGAAAGACACTGCAAGTTCATTGTTGCTCTTCCCATATATAAGCACATTGCTCCTGGCTTTCCTTATTGGACCCCTTGTGTTTCCTTTGCTCCCTTTCTCCCAAACTTCCATTTCCCTTGATTCCTCATCTTTTCAGTTCCCCTCATATCAGCTATAGAATAGGCTTCTTGAGAAACAGGAAAGACCATTAAAGGGGTAAGGATTAATACCAGAGCTCCATAATATTCTCTAGGAGCCATCTGGAGAATGGTGTCCTTCATTCCCACTGTGACTGTTTCATTATCAGGACCAGCGTAATTCAGTGTATAAATGGCATGCCTCTTCCTAACTCTGTTAAGATGGCATGCAATTCTTCCATGGATTGCCATCATGGGGGCACCATGGGCAAATACCCAATATTGGGCCGCATAGTTTTATACGCAGCTATCAGTCAGGACAATAAAATGATGGCACAGTTCTCATTAACAGCTAAATATAAATGTTGCCTCAGAGTCGGTGCATGGTGACTGAGGCAATTTTACCCATTTTACTCCCTGATAAGAGCATGTTTTCAGCACCAAACCAAACAGCCTCATTCTGCTACAGTTTCCCTGGCTTGCTGCCTAAAATACCCTACCAATTTAGCAGCAGTATGATCTCTCATGCAGGCATGCATATGCCCTTTGGGAGTGGGCAGATTTTCAACATCTGCTCCCACCAGCCATGGCAGATCTGTCTTTAGCTTTGGAGTTATGACCAGTCTGACCCTTTGTGCTGGCAATTTGACCAGCTCATCCCAGTCCTCATCCTCTTAGTTTGAGGTGCTGGGTTCACAGGGTCCCGTTTATGGGGCTTCCATTCCTTTTGAGTAACTGCAATCCTTACACTAGCTCATTGTAAATGTTTACCTTTTTAGTTTAGCAAAATGGCAGGCTAGAGTTTCCAAATTTCCATCAGCCCTCTTCACATAAGCAAGTAATTGCTCAGTAGTTCCCGCTTGAGTTAAAGGGGCTTCATGCTTCAGCTTTAATCCTTCCTACAATTCCTGAGCACAGACTCAGACTTGTAGATCTGCCTCTTTTGCTGCTCACAATGATGTGAGGAGGGGCCACCCCACAGCTGCTGCTATCTTGCAGAGCATTTTCTTTTTCTTTACACCATGTTTCCTATGAGCAACAGTACTTCCCCTAATGCTTGGGGCATTTGGGGGACATGAAGGCCTCCAGGCACTCATAATAGCTGCTGCTCCAAGAAGAGTTCAGTGGTGATAGGCTGAACAGATAGCAAAGTGTTTCACCAAGAAGTGCCTCATGATGTTCAGTTCAGTGGTGGCTGGCTAGACAAGTGACACACCTCCTTTTCATAGTGTCCTCGGTTCTGTCCCCACTCAGAGAGAAGTTTTACATGTTAGGCTGCAGAAGCAGTGACACCATAAGCATTATCTTCCTTAGTTACCTTGTATGACCAGAATCCCAAGGAACAACTGTCCTGGCATACATGCAGGAAAGTACCTTTCTACAGATAACACTAGCTTGCCCTGAATCTCCGTGTATATAAGAGAAAGCCAGAGTCCTTTAAAATAATATGTATCTGGACTATCTGGCCCAGGCTTGATCTCATTTCTTCTTTAAATTTGCTGTGTTTTGGGGAACAGAAAGGAGACATTTGGGGACAAAGTACTCTATTGTCCCCCTTTTCTTTAGGGATAATACAATAGGACATTGAGAACTAACAGTAATAAAAAGAAGCCTTTATTGAATATTTAGTACTACGCTTAGTGCATTATATTCGTTTTGTTTGTCTGTTTTAGTCATGATAGCAACCTCAAAGGAAGGCATTGTTATTTCCATTTAACAGGTGAGAAATTTGAGGCTCAGAAAGTTAAGAATCTAGTCCAAGTTTAGGCAATTAATAAAGGCTAGAGCCAGAATTGAGCACAGGTTCCTTTGACTTTAAAGACAATGCCCTTAAAAATAATACAAGTATGCTTCAAAAGAAAGAGATAGTGAGCAAACAGTTGCTTGCATGGAAAAGAAAAAACAGTCCTTTGTTTTATGCATGGCTGTATCTTGACACCTTCCCACTAGGTACAGTGAGAAACTGCATTACCTCTTATTTCCATATATTAGCAAGGTGAATGTGCCTCACTCATCTCTATTTACCGAGCAAATGCCATGGCATGGGTTCAATGAAAATTTTCTCCCTTGTGTTCCAATCTATTGCTGATGTGACAAGGACAGAATTGTCAGAGCAGCTCCTAATTAAATAGTTCAGAGCTTCATTAGGAAGATGTAGCTGAATGCAGGACTTACCAGGCAAGTGCTGACCACAGTTGACACTAATTGGTCCCTGGGATGCCAACCTTACACAGCATGGGAACTAGACACTGAGGAGAGGGGAGGAGCACCAGGCTTGCTGAAACCACTTTTGAGGTAGATTTTGGGACCATCACCATTGGTCAGGAAGGGAATTCTTGTAGGCACAAACTAAGGATCAGATTTGAGAATGTCACCTTGGCTTTTTCTCCTTCAGTGAGTCAGTGACCTACTGGACCCAGAGCATTTGTACTGTGGTTGATACCCTTTCAATGAATGCATGTGTATGTGTGCATGCGCTCACAGACCACAGAGGAATGAAACAGCACAGAGTTGTGTCATCTCTGTTAGAGAGGCAGGACTAATCTATTTAATTAATCTTCTACCTTTGGGGGTATGGTAAGTATTCAAGAGACACTCCATCTTAGGAGTCTTCCTGTTTAAAAAAAAATGAATTCTTGCCCCCAAACCTTAGTAACTAGGGCAGGTGAAAAGATGTGAGCACCCACTGGTTCAGTCCTAGCTTTCATGACAGAAGTTCTGTGTGGGATTCTCACTGCACTGTGGGACCTTACTGACTCTCAGACCAAGGGACTAATTCTTTTTTTCATGCTCAGGTTCGCATAGGCCACTCTGAGACTAGTTAATACTAATACAAACAACACTAGATCTTCAAAACAGATTTCAAAATCTGTTAAATATCAAGATTCTGGATGTATCACTGATTTTCTTTGTATTTTGCTTCCTCCTTGAGATCCTGCATGGAAAAATCCAATATTTTGATCTCACAAGAGACATTTTATTATTTTCTCAATTTTGTAGGTGATGAAACTGGGGCCTAGAGAGTAAGACCTTATGCAAGTCCTGAGCATTGGAAAGAGGCAGAGCAATGACATGTTTCAATTCTTTTGACCCTAAATTTAATAACTTTTCTGCAATGTAGCTTCCTCTGTAACAGTTTCTTCTCTTTCCATTTGTTCTACTGTAGACTTCACCATGGTAGACTGTACACACTTTCAGCATTCTCTGCCTTGTCTCCAAATAATTTTGGTCAAGTTTCTACAGGTGCTTGATATGTAGACTTTGTAGGGTACACACATGCCCTATAAAAACACAGGGCAAATAAAGAACAACTGAGAGGTGGTTAACCTTATCCCCAGACACTACACTAGCTCACTCTGCAGGGAGACTTCGCAAGAAGTTTGTGTCTGTAACACCTTCACAGTGGCCCTAAGCAAAGAAAGCACTGTGGCTGTCATTTCACCCATCATCCTACAAAGGTTTAATGGACTTGACTTTAGGAGTAATGTGTGTCCTGTGAGATGAGGGGTACATTCCTAAGATTAGAGAAGTACTGTGACAGTTCCTTTACAGTTTGTTTTTGACTACTTCTTCATCTATAACTTAGTACTGAGCAATGCATTTTTTAAAGTGCTTCTTTTTAAATCACCTTATACATCTTTCATTCGCATCTGCCTTTCAGCTCCAATGGAATTCTGTCAAAGGAGAGGAAGCATGCTTTTGTTGTTGTTGTTGTTGCTGTTAGAACTTGAAACATAACTTTAAAAGTCTGGATTCACACGCAGTGGTATTTTTTTTAATTATATGGAGCTGTTTCTTCATGTATTTCTGAGGAGGACATTGTTACTCTCCTTATATCTAGTCTGGGGAGTTTGAATTCTGGGCTATAGTGTATTTTGGTCTCCTAATCTGTTCCAAGTAGCTTAACCTTGTTCTCTTGGCTACTGTTTTAATGTCCCTTAGTCACTCTTAAAACTGGCCTTGTTGTGGCTCCTCCTGAAACTTTCCAATTGATTGCACTGGGGCCCTTCTCTTCTTCCACCTTTACCCAAGGGTATGGTCTTATCCCTGGGACCTCCCTCTAGGCATACTTCCTTTGCTGTGGACTTGGTTGTCAGAGTAAAGGAGCACCAAGAGGGGGCGATTTCTCTATCTTCTGATTCTGAGGAAAGCTGGGTTTGTTTTGAGAGGGAAAAGGATTCAGTCAGTGAGCTCATTGAAATTTGACACCATGTCAGCCAGGCATCAGGGCCCTCTGCACTGCAGCTTTGTTTTATTTTTAAGCAGTGCCATCCTATTGTCTCAGGTCAGAGTGACTGCAGCTCCTTTCAGTGGGACCCTTGGTCTTTGCATGGAGGAGCAATATCTCTGACTTTCAGAAGTGCCATCTTGGGTGAGCAAGGACATCTTCCCTTCCCTGGAGCTCACTGACCAGCATGGCCTATTGTAGAAACATTTCTGAGCTGCTTTCAACACTGATGCTTAAGGGCTATTATGAATGAGAATTTCTAGCTCGGGGAAAGGAAAGGAAAACTCACTCTCTCTCTCTCTCTCTCTCTCTCTCTCTTTGGTACTGGGGATTGAACTCAGGGGCACTTAACCACTGAGCCACATCCCCAGGCCTATTTTATATTTTATTTAGAGACAGGATCTCACTGAGTTGCTAAGGGCCTTGTTATTGATGAGGCTGGCTTTGAACTTGCAATCCTCCCATCTCAGCCTCCCCGGCCGCTGGTATTATAGGCGTACACCACCGCGCCTGGCCACTTCTCGTTTTTAAAGAAAAGAAAATAAACATTATTATTTGATAGCAATTAAATATTACTTGTGATGACTTTTTATTTTTACTCTTTGCTTCAATCAATAGTTGTTTTTAAAAGTTTTTTTTTTAAAGAATATACTCATTCAACAGACATTTAAGATACCCCTTCTATTTCTTTAATGATAATAACAAAGATTAAGTTGTTACTTTGTTCCAGGACTTGCTATCCTACAAGCAGTATTTTATTTGAGCCTCTCAAATTTTCTATTAAAAAGGCATTATTATCATTCACATTTGTTAAATGAGGAAAGAGACCCATATGAGGTTAAAGAAAAGTAAAGGCAAATATCTAAATATTATGGGAGATGCTAAAAAGTCACAATCCTTGCCTTAGAAGAGAAGTATGTCAGAATGAGAAGGAACCTTAGAGACCTCTGACAATACCATCACATCTTATAGATTAAGTCCATCACTTGCCCAGGGACCACAGTCAGTAGAGGAAGACCCTGGATGGGAACCAAGGCCCTCATCCCAGTGCATGTGCCAATATGTGCTTTCTTCCTCCAGGAGTTTAAAGTATTGTTAGAAATACCATCCCACTTCTTCCCTCTAGCATCACAACTCTGGAAGAGGGCATGTTCTTAATGTACAAATGAAACTTGCAGATAAAAGTTTCCATAGGCACAGAGAGATCTTTTGGAGGTTTCTGATGTTCCTGGAAGGCTTAGTACAGAAGAGAGCCTCTAGCTCAACCCCAAAGGGTGTGAAAATTTGAACTCATAGAAGGAGAAGAGAACAGATGTTCCAAGAAACTTCCTGAATAAAAGCTTTGAGTTTCAGGAGATTTTGTCCATTAGGCAGAGGATTCCTGTAAGGGAGTAATGGGAGACAAAGAAGCAGGTTATTCTGAGCTTTGCTTGCCAGATACATGAGGGACAGATGGATGCAGAACCAGAGGTGGTTACTGGAAATAATCTAGATGTGAGCTGATGCTGCCCTGAGCAAAAGTGGAGACCAAAGAGGAAAGGAAATCTTCATGTTGTGACAAGATTGAGGGCATTTTAGGGTCTAAATATACATTGAGATAAAGAGGCCATTACTGCAGGGAGGAGGTTACGATGAGCAAGAAGCTGTCTCTGGGAAGCAGGAATGATGTAGTTCAATTCTGGGGTCAGGTGGAGGTGCAAGGCTACAGGCTTGAATGCAGTTGATTTGCACCCTATTGATTTTCCTGAGCAGACCATTTTCACCTTATCGATTTTCTCGGTTGATTGGGCTGTGTTTTCTTGTTGGTTAGAGGTCACTTTGTTCCCTTTAGATTAATTTTTGGCTTCTTGCTACTTCTCTTGTTAGTGTGTGCTGCTCCACTCATGACTGGCAGCTGTGGGCCAAATACGACATTTCCACTTGGTAGTTTTATTGTTTGGTGAAAAGTTGAGGGTGCAACAGGAAGTTAAATTTACAAAGGAGATTGAGCCTAGCTCAGCCATCTGTAAAGAGGTGTCACCGTGGCTATCATAGCGAGACTAGGATTACAGAAGCTACACTGTCCACGTGTGCTAGATGCTTGGGTAGAAACTCCTGGGAGAGTGACAGGAGTTGCCTGCTCATGCTTCCCATACCCTCCAGCACAGCTGAGCCAAGCTTGTGGGAGACAGCCTGGAAATAACCCTGGGGGGGAATTCCTTCATTATCCTGGCTCCATTTTCTTTACTCCTCTATAAAATTAAAAGTTGGTACTGATGCATGAGAATTTCATGGACAAAAGTCAGGATTTGCAGTTAGAAGACTTGAATTTTGAGTCTCAGCTTGTCCTTGGTTGGTCTCTTGTCATATCTGTATTCCTTATTTGTAAAGTAAGGATGCTGACATCTGCCCAGCCTACTTCACTGGGTGAGATACTGTGTCTGGCAATGCTGGGCATACTTTTAAAGCTCCAATTCCAGCTCATCTCAGCATTAGGACTGCCCTGAAGCAAATCCCACTCTTCCCAGCAATTCAAGGGGGTAAGTGAAGCTGGGGGAGCCAGCTTGGGCTTGTGTCAGTGGAATCACAAACACTGCCCTTAATGATGGCCATGATATAGAAAAGGTTGAAGCAAAATCCTGGCCTGGCCCTGGAATCCCTGTACTTCTTGTTTTATTTACAAAGCTTATCACCAAATGCTAAAAGAAAATAAATTGATTTCCATCTTTACTGATGTGTTAAAATTGCTGCAACACCTCATATTACCAAATAGATTTACTGTATAAATTGGAACATAATTGGTACTTCAGGCAGGTCACAAATCTACTTTGGCAGGAGCGAATCGCTCACAGTACATTGATTATCAAAATTAGTTAATTCAAGACAAACATTGCATTCTCTGATTCCTGGCACAAATCCCTCCAAATCTTCCATGCATTACTGCTGTAGAGCTAAAAGATAGATATCCATCAGGTCACTGATTCTCTGCAGGGCTGATTTAGATGGTACTTATGCTAGTGCATCCACCAAGAAGAGATAGATCTCATTTATTAAAGCTGCCAGGCGGGAGCTTAAATGATGGGATTTAGTAATATTGTACTAATCTGTTGCCTTTATTTACTGCTTCCTGTCTTACTGGTGTAAATCTTCTCATGGAAGAATGTCTCCTAATTCATTCAATTTGACTTTCCTCATGAGGAACAGAGGCAAGGTATATCCTCATGGGAACTAGCATTTTCTGAGTGCCTCTGTGTAGATAATATCGGTGCTTCACCCAGATTCCCTTCAATAATGTTGTAATAATATGGCAGGGAGCAAAAGGGACAGCAGGCTGGGCTGTGGTGTGTTTTCACTTCCTGTAGCCAGCACCTGCAGCTCCTTTTTGAGGAGGAGGCTTCAGACTTACCTCCTTCAAGCTACTGGAAATTGCTTTGCCACACAGAGAAGCAGGAGGGCCTGGGCATCTGTGTTTCTGGGAACATAGTGGTGGCACATAAATAATGACTGATAGGTTCAGGAGCGTGAAAGCCCAGTTCCCTTCCCGCAGGTGTAACTTACACTCTGGAATTCTCCTGCAGGAGCAAGCTGAAGCCAGTCTCTCTGAACTTGACCAGAAACTGCATCTTTGTGTGGCTTCTTCCCTTTCCATGCCTATTCTCCCCCCTACGCCTAGTGGACCCCCCAAGGGTACTTCCTCAATAAATCAGGTGTATATGAATCTCTGTCTCAGGGTTGGCTTCTGGGAGATGTGATATGAGACACTCTGAATTCTAGATAAAGGCTGGGCACTTTAAGTCTACTATTTCATTTAATCTGTATGATAAACAGAGTTAAGTTCGTGTCTAATATCTCATTCAAACTTTGTCATAAACCCAAAGAGTCAAGTATTATTATCACTCTCATTTTGGCTGTGGTGAGGGTACTGGGGACTGAACTCAGGGGCTCTTGACCACTGAGTCATATCCTCAGCCCTATTTTGTATTTTGAGACAGGGTCTCACTGAATTGTTTAGCACCTTGCTTTTGCTGAGGCTGGCTTTGAATTCAAGATCTCTTGCCTCAGCCTCCTGAGCCACTGGGATTAACGGTGTGAGCCATTACGGGCGTGAGCCACTGCACCCAGCATCACTCATTTTATAAGTGAGAATATGAAACTCAGTGGATTTGACCACTGGTGTTCCAGTTATCTATTGATACATAACAAACTACCCCCAAACTTTGTGACTTGAAACAACAAACTTTTTTTGGCTCACATATTGCAATTTGGGTAGGGATGGTGGGCCAGCTCAGCTAAGTGTCAGTTGGAGCAGCTCAGTTGGGACTGGATGATCTACTTCCAGCATGGCTCACCCACACAGTTGGCAAGTGGTTGCTAGTTCTTGACTTCCTTCCTCTCTATGGGGTGGCTTAGTCTTTCTCACACTATAGTGGCTGTGGTCCAAGATTAAGCATCTTAAGAGACAGGTAGATGACAGTTTTCTCAGGAACTGGTCCTAGAAATTGTTATAGATTCACTTCTACTGTATTCTAGTAATCAGGAATCCAGAACATAGGTCTATCTCTTGATGGGAGGGGTATCAAAGAATATGGGGGCCCTTCTTATTAATTTCAGAAACTGCACATATTTAATATATACCTTTTTATAGCTTTGAACAAATACATACACCTATGAAATCACTATCCAATTGAAAGTGATAAATATTTCCATTGTCTCCAAGAGTTTTCTTGTGCCCCTTTGAGATTTTGTTTTGTTTTGATTTGATTTTTTTCCTCTGGTAATATACTTCACATGAGATCTACCCTCTAAACAAAATGTGAAGTGAGCAATACACTGTTGTGAACTATAGGCAGCTCTCTGGAACTCATGCGTCTTGTGTAAATGAAACTCTATACCCATTGTGCTAGTTAGTTTTCTGTTACTGTAACAAATACCTAAGACAAACTTTTAAGGAAGAAAGGTTTATTTTGCTTCATGATTTCAGAGGTTTTAGTTCATGGTCACTTGGCTCCATTGTCTTTGGGCCTATATCAGGGCAGAACATCATGGCTGGGAACATGTGACAGAGGAAACTGCTCACCTCATGCTGGCCAGGAAGTGGGTAGAAAGAAGAGGTCAGGATCATAATACCCCCTTCAAGGACAAGGGCCTAGTGACCTAACTTCCTTCTACTGGACCCCACAACCTAAAGGTACATTGGGCTGGGGACCTAGCCTTTAACACAGAGACCTTTGGAGAACAATCCAGATCCAAATATATTAAACAATACTCCCCATATCTTTCTTCCATTAATTCCTAAAAACCTTCATTCTACTCTTCTCCTATGAATTTGAGTATTTCAGATACTTCATAAAAGTGTAATTATGTAATATTGTCTGCCTGTGTCTGACCACTTAGCCTAATATCCCCTAGACTCATCCATGTTATCACAACTGGCAGGATTTCCTTCTTTTTAAAGGCTATATAATATTCTTTTGAGTGGACAAATTATATTTTCTTTATCCATTCATCTATCAATAGATATTTAAGTTGTTTCCTTATCTTGATTATTGGGAATAATGCTGTAATGAATAGGATTTTGAACAGGTCTTGATTCTAATACTTTTGGATATCTACCCAGAAGTGGGGAGGAGGAAGGATATTTTAATTGCTATAGTAGTGGGCTAGTAAACAGGGGACAGGATTCAAACCCAGGCCTACCTAAATTCATAGCCAATCCTTTAGCTTCTAAATGTTCTTAGCATTTAACACTTGTTCCTTCTACTTAGTGGCTCATCTCCTTTCTTGTGTGATGCTCTGGCCTTCATAAAACATACACTTGAAGAGAGTATTCTAGCACCTTAAAGACAGACAGTCTACACTGGTGTGTGATATTCAATAAGTCATCCCATTAGTGGCTATAAAAGGGGATAAATAAATTTGTAACTGGAACTTATAATTTGGGATGTTAAAATATTTTAATGGTAAAGATTCACTTTTTAAATTTGTATTAACTAATCAATAGTCAGAAAGGAGTTAGCTGTGTTAGGTGGCAGATAGGAATGTGTGAACAGAATATGTTTGGATTCTGGAGAAGGAAGAAAGCTGAAACCTGGGGCTGGCTGATACCACAGCTCAATAAATATGTGAATTTATAGAGAAAGAAACATCACGGCATGGTGTTGGTCAAGAGTAGACATCTGGAAGCTGGAAGTCATTTGTGGGAAGAAGGTGGAAAAAGGATATTTGGGAGAACAATGGTATTCTTTGGCTCTTGAATCGTAGATACAGGGACCTGGTCCTGAGGTTGAGGTACCAGAGAGGTATTGGTAATGAGGTAAGAGATAAGTGGGTAAAATTAGGATATAAGTCAGAAAGAGACTAGAGAGTGAGTTGGCTTGATGATGGGCCATTAAGCCCTTGTCTTGAAGACTTCCTGAATTTACCAGCTCCAGTGCAATGGGAAGGGGCCATAAGTAAGTCATCATTCCAGGGGTTCTGGTTGATACCCAGAGGTTGTGAGACAGACGTAGGCTTTAGATAAAAATAAATTTTATTTTAAAAACCAGCCCCATCACATTTGGCATCTTGTTTTAGAATTCTTATCCTTAGTTTAGCAGTCTGTAAAATTGGGATAATAATAGATATTTGAAAAATTTTAAGAAATGTTACCAAGAATGCATACCAAGTTCTCAGCACATTGCAGGTGCTAGTATATAGTAGCTAACATGAATAGTCAAGGATGGAGGAAATACTTTTCGTGGGAGTGAATGGATGGAGCAAAAATTGAGTTGGATATTTGTGTTAGAAGGAACCAAGTTGTGCCTTGCACCTAAGATGGATGCTAAATTTACCTCCTGGGCAAGATTTTGTGCTCTGAAATTCCTTATTTGTAGACTAGTTCTTGTTGTGTGGTCAATAGGATCTGGGTAGTATGACCTGGATGTTTCCGTGTGGGTACATTGTTCAAAACAAACACCAGGGACTAAACTTTGAGATAGAATTATAGAATTTTAGAGCTAAAAGGAATCTGAAATGGTACCATCATAGATAGTTGAGACCTAAGAAGGAAAAATG
The DNA here is from genome assembly GCF_047511675.1 of Marmota flaviventris. Taxonomy (NCBI): domain Eukaryota; kingdom Metazoa; phylum Chordata; class Mammalia; order Rodentia; family Sciuridae; genus Marmota; species Marmota flaviventris. The sequence continues at coordinate 66,821,297 of NC_092499.1, forward strand.
ACTTACTTAAATTCACCCAGATGGTCAGTGGAAGAAGAAGAACTGTAACCTGGTGATTAGATCTCAGTTTTCTATGGTGGCTTTTCAATTAGTACCACTGATGTACAAGTTGCTTCACGTTTCAATAGTAATAATAATAACAACAAAACAATAATAATAATAACTGTTATTATTCACAATACTTATTAAATGTTTGTTATGAACTACTTATAGTGCTTTATATCTATATTTCATTAAATCCTTACAACCATATGAGATAAGCACTATGATTTTCTCCATTTTTGGTGAGAAAGCTGAGGAAAAGCACCCAAGGATGTGCCCAAGATCATGGAGCTAGGAAGTGGCAGCTTCAAAGTATGGCTCCAGATGCCCTGCTCTTAATACTAGGCCACACTGCTTCCTGTGCATTTCAGTGGCTGGGAAGATAATGACTATGTTGGATGGAAGGTGACCAGGGAGTGTTCAGTCCTGGTATAGTGGCCTTCTTGCTGTCCTTTACTGTTGTTTCTAAGTCCTGTGTGACCTGCAGGGTTTACTCTACCCTGTTCTTTAGAATAATTGTGATACTCTTTTGTTGCTACTTTCCATATTTTGGATCTTGAATGTCTGTCCCCCAGAGTCCCATGTGTTTGATCTCTGGCATGGAGCACTATTAGGAAATGATGGGCCCTGTAGGAGGTAGGAAATAGTGGGAGGAAGTTAGGTCACTGGGGGAAAGCCCTTGAAGAGGATATTGGGACCCTGGCCTCTTCCTGTCTATGTCTTTGCTTCCTTGGCTGCCAGGAGGTAGACAGGCCTCCCCCACCACGTGCTCTCACCATGATGTACTGTGCTTCTGTAGGCCCCAAGCAACAGAACCAAGTGACCACAGACTGAAACCTCTGAAACCGTGAGCCAAAATAAACCTTTCCTTCTTTCAAGTGGATTACCCTGAGTACATTGTCACAGGGAAGGAAAGATGATAGCATATGACTTTTCCATTGATCCTATTCAAGTTATAGTTCAGCTCCTCCAGCTATACACTAACAGTTTTACTTAATTTTACATAAGGTTATTATAGCTAAAGCCTTTGCTGTTTAGATCCTCCAGCTATACACTAACAGAGCTTTCTTTTAATTTTGCATAATGTTGTTACAGCTAAAGCCTTTGCTGTCAAGGCAAAACATTACCTTCCAATAAAAAGGAAAGGTGAATGACGAAGAAATTGAAAGCCTCCAGTCCAAGTTTTTCCTCTGGGTCCTGTGTGTTCTGGTTAAATATTGTGAAATATCTCTGTAGTGAGCTGAAAGAGGGACTTCTTGAACAGCTGAAAGATTGTTTTAGACAGAGAAAAAGAAATTTGGTAACAATAATAACAGAGGATAACCAGGCACATGAAAACTAGAACTCAATTTTCCAGTATTCCTTGCAGCTAGAGGTGATCTTGTGAACTACTTCTGGCCAATAAGGTAAGAGAGCAAACTTTCACAAGATATCTGATAAAGAGTCTAGGCAGGGGAAGAGAATATCTATCTCCTTGAACTTGTCTGTGATGCCAGAATTGTGGTTCTCATCTTGTGACCATAACAGAACAAGCATGAGGATGCAAAGCTAATATGCTTAGATTAGTAGAGCAGAATTACAGAATGAAACTGAGTCCTTGATAACATTTTTGAGCACCTAAAACAATACCAGCAATAGCCTACTTATGATCTTGTCATGTGAGAAAAATAAAACCCTACTTGTTTGCAAAACAAACAAAAAAAGTACTGTGATATACTGTGATATTTCTTAAGTGAAAAAAGGTAAAAAAAAATTCTAAGAGATTTGCAAAAATTAGGGAATGAGTGAATTAGTTATAAGGGTAATCAGAAGCTAACAACTCTGATTAAAAAGGCAGCAGCAAGCTACTGGGAGAACTGAAGAATGCAGTCAGTTCGATAGCTGGATTTTAAGTTGAACTTGTTCCTGTTTCTGCAACTCCAAATTGGAAGTCTCAAACAAATCATTGCTTACCCTTCTGGGGACCAGTAAAAAAACAAAAAGCTGACAAAAAAAAAAAACAAAAACCCAGCAAGGTAAGCTCTGTGAATGTTGTCTCTGGATTTTCTGCTGTGCACAGTTGGAGCTCTTTACTACTTTGCTGAGAGGCTGATTCTAACTTAATTTTCAGAAGCTGGCTTTGGAAAGCATTACCCTGTACCTAGCTCCCTCACTGCACACACCAGCCTGCATGGGAATGTGCTGTTGTGCACTTGACATCTTCTACAAGGTAAGATGCTAGAGAACCTGGTCTGATCTGTATTTGGTGATTCAGAGATCAACATAATGCCTGGCATGTGGGTGGCATTTGAATCAGTAGGGTCCTGGCAGAAAGCAGATGGTGCACTCAAATTTAGTTCACTGAAATGACTATTTACAAAGGTGTGAGCGTATATAGGGAACTGGATGGTATGGTGCAGCACCCTGAGTTCATGAGAGTGTGGAGCCATTATCACCCCAAGTCTAAAGGATGCTTAGGGAAGAGGTGGCTGTAACCCCCAAACACAGGCAGCTATGGGCATATTTAGGGCTGCAGCCTGCTCATGGCAACCCCTTAGAGAGGAATCTGGGAGAGTCAGCTCTTGCTTTCCTCCCTCCTTTGATCTACTGCTGATGCTTCCCAGTGATTGACTCAAACTGGGATCCATCCATAGGAAGATTAGAAGATAATCTGTATCGTAGTGTGATTTTAGGAGGGATGGCAAGACCTTTTGATCCCAGCTATCAAAACCTCTCTCACCTTGTAGCTGATACCTGAAACTCCATCTTCATTGCTCATTTCCTTGATTTGACTTTATTTAGAAGGCAGTGCCAGCTAGGAAGAAGAGAGGGGACTGAGGGATAACAAGATAAGGTACACATTGAGGAGAGCATTATGCCAATACAGAGTTGGTGCCAAATTAATGCAGTTGGTAGAGTTTGGTTTCCTGAGATACAGTACTAGATGGACAAGGGTAAAGAATGGATATAGAGAGGTGAAAGGGAGATCTCCAGCCACCACTTATAAATATCTGTTGAGCAAGTGAGTGGTATGTTCTCTTAACATGCTCTCCAAGGAGTTCCTCCCCCTCCTTTCTTACTCTTTCCTTTGTCTATTTGCACCTCTTTCACTCACTCACTCACTAATTATTACTTGCTTTGTACCATATGCCAACAGTGCTAAGTGGCAGGAATATAACAACAGAATCCATTGTTAGAAAGAACACATTGGCCGTGGGGGGCTACTGGGGTTGTGGCTCAGCAGTAGAGTACTTGCCTCGCACGTGTGCACGTGTGAGGCCCTGGGTTTGATTCTCAGCACCACATAAAAATAAATAAATAAAATAAAGATATTGTGTCCATCTACAACTAAAAAATAAAGATTTTTCATAAAAAGAAGGAACACATTGGGATAGGATTATGAGAGTATTATGATGACATTTGGTCAGTAGCACTTCAACAGCCACACTTCCTTGCAAGGTTCCTGAAGGAAATACACGTGTGGAGAATAGAGCGATATAAAGCAAAGTATCATTGTTGGTGGAGACTGGGAAGTTGTGCTGGAACATGCGGAAAGCCTCTTCTTGCCTCACCAGGAAGGCCCAAGTGGCTTAAGTCAGAGAAGGCCAGAGGTCTTTCCTTTCCACCCATAACTCCTAACCCCAATATTGACATAATCATTCCTACTGGAGCAAAAGCTGCTTACTTCTCTCTACCCTGGTATTCAGCCTGTTCCCTGCTTAGGGATTTTTCCTTCTGTACCCCTGAGGAGTTTTAGTACTACTTCTAGGCCATCTTGTTTCTCTCCATAACAAGACCATCCATAGGAAGATTAGAAGATAATCTGTATCGTAGTGTGATTTTAGGAGGGATGGCGAGACCTTTTGATCCCAGCTATCAAAACCTCTCTAATCTTGTGGCTGATACCTGAAACTCCATCTTCATTGCTCATTTCCTTGGTTTGACTCTATTTAGAAGGCAGTGCCAGCTAGGAAGAAGAGAGGGGACTGAGGGATAACAAGATAAGGTACACATTGAGGAGAGCGTTATGCCAATACAGAGTTGGCCCTCCTCCTGGTCTGGTGAGATGCTTTTCTGTGACCCTGCTGACTCAAGAGTTTACTGTTTTCTCCCTGCCTGCCTCCCTCCCTCTGTCCCTGCCTCCCTCCCTCCATCCCTCCCTCCCTTCCTTTTTCATTTATTTTTGTGGTTCTGTGACTTTAACTGCAAGTATAGGTTTGTGTAACCACCACTACAATCAGGATATAGGCCAATTCCTTCACTCCTCAAAACTCCTTTGCTCTCCCCCTTTATAGTCACACTTGTCCCAAACTCTTGCAGCTGGGAACCACTGATCTGTTCTCTACCATTATCGTTTTTGTCTTTTCAAAAGTGACATATAAATGGAATCATACGGTGTATAACCTTTTGAGACTGGCTTCTTTCACTCAGCACAATACCTTTGAATTTCATCCGACTGATGTGTTTTAAACCATCTGGTTTTGTTCTCTCATGGATTGGATCTGCCTTCACTCAACAGCACATTGCCTGCCATCTAGAGACTAGATCATTGTTCTGTCTGTTGTTCAACTCTTATTAAAAGCCTGTGTTTTAATCAGGCTCATTTGTTTGCAAGGAATACTCATTCAGCTTCCCCCTCAAAAAATGGGAGTTTATTGTAAAGATCCAGGGCTCCTCTGGGAATCCAAATAAAGGAGGCTCTTATCATGGTCAGTTTTGGAAATGGGAGGTGGTTTTGGATCTAAGACAGCTTTGAGGGAGAGTTTGTAACCACTGTATCTCCCTTAGAAGATGCATGGATTTCCCCTCATCCTGTTTCTCCCTTTGTATCTTTGTGCTCTGTTTTCACTCTTCTCCTGATTACATGCTGCATCTACTTTCCTTTTGCATTTAGCACATGGTCTACCTTTGCCCTATGATGGTTTGACAGCTGTCCCTGCTTCCAGCTGGAATTTTAGATTCAAATTCCTGAGGAACTATCTGATTAACTCTGCTCATCTTTTGAGTCCAATATCTTTTGGGTTTATGGCCATCTGATAGTCTCTGGCCTGCTTAGTTCTAACCACCTGTGTCCAGTTCTGATGGGGTCATGGTGGACTGGTAGAATAGATTCTTTAGAATGGGGGGAGATGAGGGTGGAGTGGGCAATGGTTCATGGTTCTAGTATTTTCCATTAAGAAAACACTTTTTATGTTTCTTCTTCAGATATTCTGTTGTTCATTTGATCAAATTAGGTCATAGGAAAAGTGTATTTGGTCCATCTTGGTTACCCTTCAGCAGACTGCTTTCACTCAGCTGTTTTATTACCCTGCTGACTCTTTCCAAGGGAAATTTCAAGGAAGAGTCCTGTTGAAATTGTGACTTAATTTTCTGTTTTGAGGGCATTATCTATATAGTGCTTCTAATAGGAAGCTCCATGTGAGAAATTTGTTTTAGGTATGAACTTAAGAACACACGACTTCCCTTAAGGAATTGGCACGTTTCCCTCCTCTTAACCAAGGAATACTGAATAATTAATTCAGTTTCCTTTTGTTGGTGCTCAGAAAACTCATTCCCAATCAATCAATCAGCTAGAGCAGCTATTCAATTTCTTAGTGTTCTTGGCCTTATCTTGACATTTTCTAATTTTTCTTGATCTTTAATTTTAAATACATGTTTGTTCCCTGTGACCCATCATATAAATGTTAAAGAATGGAGACACTGATAAATAAATAAACAAATAAAATCATACTAGAGAGAACACTGGGATATGGAGTCTAGTTCTTGGACCCAGGCTATCATTTGACTTGTTCCATTAGGTCTTTTCCTATGATAAATGTCCACTGAGCTAATAATAATAGTCATAGACTTTTTAAGATAGAGAAAACCTATCATGAAATATATATTGGGAATTATATGAAGAGTTCTAAAAACTTATTTGTATCATCTCATCTAATCCTCATAATTCTTGTAGTGTTGTGGTGTGAACTGATAAATACAATCAATAAGAGTGTAAGTTATAGGTTATAGATTAGTAAAAAATATAGACTATAGATATAAGATTTTGATAAGTGAGATAAGATAATTATAAAGCAAGAACTGTCATAGACAGGCCTAAGTCTCCATTTTGCTGCCTTCTGTTAAAAAATATAAAAATAAAAAAAACTGTTACAAGAGCTGTTTCTGAGAAACTGAAATGAAAGCTGTTTTCTTATATTGTTTTCTGTACTTTGTACCCCACAAAATGTACTCAACCCAGGTTATGGTGGTCTTGGTGACCCAAGACTTTGAAGTAGATTCTCGCCCCTGCTAATCACCTCCTCAAACTCAGGATACAATTGTCTACCACACGCTCAGACCCCAAATGTGGTTAACTGAGTTGCAAATCTGACTGCTTTTTTTCTAGCTTCTGTGATTGGCTTGCCTGCATGACACTAAGGAAAGCCCCTGAGTTGTGGTTTTCATTTTTAAATTCCCAGGAAGCGGCTGTTCTCCCACAGAGCTCTCATTGATTTGAGATAAATAAAATAAAGCTCTCATTGATTTGAATTTGAATTTCTGAAGCGGCTCCCCGTAACAGTAGGAGATACATATTAGGGTAAGTAATGATGAGCTTAAAGCTTCGACTTCTCCTGTAGTCTTTGGTGGGCTTTCCATGGCTCACATGTAATGTCAATGCTGATATTCTAAATGAGGTTTTTTATTTTTAGTGTCTTGGTTCTCTCATCTACAAGTACTTATCTGACCATGACCAGGGCAGGAATGGTGCCTAACTCCTTTGCCTAGTGGGAAGACTAGAAAGGCAGTTCCTAGGAAATTAATTTTTATGATAAAGATGAGATTTTACCTGTAGAAATTTGTGCTCACCCTTGGAGCTGGGCATGGATTAAGAAAAAGCTTGTTTTCTGCCAAAATGTAGGGCTGGCTCTGGTAGACCACTTGGCTTTCTTTTGAGGGGATGGGACTTGAGAAGGGGGCCATTGCTTGAAGTGTCTCTGGAGTCATTATTGCTGACCTGGCCTGTATCTGTGAAGGGATTCACCCATGCTCCTCTGCTAGGAACTGCTCCTTGTACTGTGGGACATTTGGGAGCCATTAGGCCTTGGCTGAGGCTTTATAATCTTTATTATAATCTATCATGAGGCCCATAAATATTTAGCCAGAGAGACTGCCCCTGAGCACCAGTGACGGAGCAGGTCAATAGCAGGTCAACCGTTTTATAAAGCCACAAGGGGCTGCTTAACACAGTAGTACTTGACAAGGCATCACTTCCAGGCAGATCTCAAATGAACACTGTGATTCTCTGTGCACAGAGCTCAGTGCCAGGAGTCAATTAGGATCTGGGGTACTATCCTTGTCTTTCCTCTACCTACAACCCCTTGAAAGAGACACAATTTTGTCATTGAGAGAACAAAAAGACTATTTATGCAGAGTCCAAGAGATTGCACTTATATTTCATATGCCTTTGATAGACTGGCTTCTAGGAACAATGCCTTCTCATTATTAATAATTTCCTGGACATTATTCCAAAATGATCTGTCCTGAGACCAGGCTGATAGGAAAAATTAGGATGCTACATCTCGAGTTTTCACCAGATGATTTAGAATTGAAGGTCTCAGTCAAACATTTTTACCAACCTTCATCTCAGACATTGAATGACTGAAAATCTGATAAAGGAGGGAGCCTCATTTTCTGGTCAGTGACTTTGACTTCAAATTTTGAATTACATAGACAGACATTGTGTACTCAGGAGGATCAGGAAAGGAACAAAAATTGGAAATCTTCCTAGGAAGTCTCTAGAATCATGGAATTCTATCCAGCCAGATTGTGTCACCTTCTTAAACTTGAACTAGTGAGAGTTGGGGTATCCTTCCTTTGGGGACAGTGTTTTGAGCAATTCTATAGACACCCTTATCCTCAATCCCCTTTCCAAGAAACTTTCATTTCTTGTATTATTTTAGATGATTTCTCTTAGTCAGCAATCTTAGGAAACTAGATGCCACCCCCACTTCCCTCAAAATAGGAGGGAGAATCTTATTTGGAGACTGAGGACATACTTACATTAGTCACCTCCCAGTAAGGAGAGGGCAGAAGAGCCAGAGATGTAAGTAATTGCAACCCTGTCCCTCCAAGACAATGACACTATTGTCCACAATCTCTAGGGCCTTCAGAACCATCCTAACTAGACTCTCAACATTCTTTGTTCCCTTTCAGGAAACTAGATGCCATAAACTTAGTGTGCCCTGCAATTCTATTCAACACTTCAACACCTTCCTTTCATTCAGAACGCCCCTCTGTGACAGCCACCAGAAGCCTCCCCAAGAAAAGCAGATGCTGAGCAAGTGAGAAAGGGAAGGAGGGGATGAGAACTCCTGATCTAAGGGGGATGGAAACCAAAGGGGAAGCAGAAATAACCACCACGAAAACAAACAACAAAAAGCAGCAAATGTCTAGGGACTAGATTAAAATTCTATTGTAATTGACCATGTGAGCCTAGAGTTTTAAAGTTGGGCTTCAATCATGTTTGACTGTGACCCATAGTAAAAAATAAGTTTTGTGTTACCAGTGGGTACACACACACAGTTTTACAAACAACATTCACCCTTAACTGCAAAGGATGTATACTGACTTTTTTCCCTCTATTTTATTTTACACCATTTTATCTCACCTTATCTTACCTTTATCAATTCAAGCCTTTTCTGTTCTATTTCATTAAAAAGGGGGAATGGCGGCTACCTATTAATTAATTCCATGATTCACTAATAGAACATAACTGGCAGTTTAAAAATAGTAGTTTGTTAAAATTCATGGATAAGACTTCTGGATTCATAGGCATTCAGAACTGTGGATCATCCATTTCTAATGTAACCTCATTTTACAAGTGAAGACACTGAGACTTTTTAGAGAGGATGTAATTCATCCTGGATCATATAGTTGGTTGATGGCAAGACCCATGTTCTTTCCTGAATTCACATGGTGATGCCAGAGGAGGTGTGGTGTGGGGCATAGAGTCTGGGTAGTTTGAGGATGTGGTCTGTTTAGAGTTCTGTAACCTTATGCACATCACTAAAACCATTTGGCCTCAGTTTCCTATAAAGTGGACTGTTGTGAGGATTGATTAGGTTAAGATACAAGAGAGCTGGAGGTGAAGTTCACAGGCAAAGAATACCTGTTTCTTTTCCTTATCTCTCTGATAGCCTGTCATGCATGTGCTATCTGTATTTCTCCTCATTAGTGCTACAATAGAGACCCCTGTCTATTCTGGAGCCTCCCACAGGCAGAACAGGAAGGGAAAAAGTTAATGTGGTATTTGGCCTCTTCTCTTCACCATCCAGAGACCCCTGTCCCGCAATTCCCCTACTCAACCCTCTCCTTTTTTCCGATTTGCTTTTTCTTCTTGGTTTATCTTGCCATTTTTTTAAAAAGAGATTTTTTTTATCAATATGTCTTGAATTTGGGGACCTCTTAAATTATCCAAGGCCAATATATGGATAGAAATAAGCAGTGTACATAGAGATGATAAACATACTCAAAAATACCTGTATGGATCTATAACAACCTGTAGATCCCAGAGTGGGGTCTGGGTGTGGGAAATGGGAAGGGAGCACAATAAATATCTGGAAATTCATCAAAGATGTTCCACCTGGGTCTTAAGAGGATGACATTCCACAAAGTCAGACATGTGGATTTTGTCCTCAGTTGGTGGCAGGGAAGCACCATGTTGTCCCTTGGGGCAACTAGATGCATGAGATTTTCTGTGGTCTAAACGTAAGCAAAAGTGAATAGTCATATGCCAGGAGACCCCATTCTTTCATGGGAGGGCTTCAGATGGCATATGAAGGACAGTCTCATACATAGGTGGTTTTGTCAAGAGGGAGGTTCAGTTGGCATCAACCACATGCAATGCTTTCAGAAAGATAATTGAACTTAGTGTTATTTTTTTTAAGTCACCCTGGGATCATTTCTTTCTCTGTATTGGAAGGGGTTCAAAGAACTGGAGTTCATTTCTCCAAAGACCTTCACATGTTTTAGAACCACAGGAAAAATTTGCGTGAAAAACATTTAAATAACTCCATCTGCTTTTTCCTCCTGTTTCTTATTTGAAAGATAAGGCAAGGGTAAGGCTCATTTTGTTTTTTCTCTTATCAACATAAATTCTGCTCAAATATCTGGTTCAGTTTCCTTAGTAATTTATGCATTCTCAGCTCAGTGATTTTCTGCAGAACCAGTCTTTTATGAGAAACTAGAATTTTCCCGGGGAGAAAATTGCCTTCTCTGTCACTGTACTCTATATTTAGTGCATAACCACCTGTGTGACATGACCTGAGTTTCCACATCTAAAATGAAGAAACTGCACCTAGAGAGGACATCTTTTGTGATGGTTAAGAGCATAGATTTGGGAGCCAGGCTGCCTGGCTTGATCTCGACTTTTCTACTTATTGGTGATGTGACCTTGAGGAAAATTACTTAACCCATCTGTGTTTCAGTTTTTTCACCTTTAGATTGATGGTGATAATAATAGTATCTGTATCATAAAAATTATATGAATTAATGCAGTGCCTAGTTTTAGTAATTGCTATATGAGATTTAGTGTTTTTCTCACTGAAATGAACTGTAAGGTCTCCTATGGTTTTAAAAGTGGATGATGAGATTACAATAATACTATTTTTACATTAGAATAGCTATTTGTTGTTTATAAGACTTAGCTCCATATATTATCCTCCAGATGAGGAAATTGAGGGAAAGGTTAAATGAGTTGAATAAAGACACTATTCTGACACTTGCCTCACGGGATGATGCTGCTCAGCTAACTTTTCCCTCTTAGATGGTCCTCCTCTGGAAACTTTTCATTATATTTAAGTAGTGCTGTTTTCCTTCAAAATGTTGGATGCTACCATAAAGCCTCTGTGACTTTTCCTGTCCCTTTCTGCTTTAACTGAGAAATTCTATTTGTTCTGATGGGCAAACACAGAATCTTAGTGGGACGGTCACAATACCAATTCATGTCTTACGTAAAGGAGAGTATCAGTGTTCTCAGTTGGTAGGGGACCATTCAAGGACCCAGGCTCTTTTCTCTTTCAGGGCTCTAGAGTTCTTTCCTTCTAGGTGGTGGACAGAACAAAAGACCATGAAGATTTTCACCTAAATTTTAACCACATTGATCCAGAAGCAACACACATCACTTCCTTTCACTTTTCTTTTATTTTTTAGTTTTCGTTGGACACAACATCTTTTTATTTCATTTTTATGTGGTGCTGAGGATCGAACCCAGTGCCCCACGCATGCCAGGAGAGCGTGCTACTGCTTGAGCCACATCCCCAGTCCTTCCTTTCACTTTTCAATAGCAAAAGTATACTATGTGGCTCCATGTAGGGCCAGGTGGGGCTGGGAAATGTGACCTCCATGGGGCAGTCATGTCTTGACAATTTAGAGGAGCATGAACTTTTGATCATCAGTTGCCATTTCTGCCACACTAATTCACCCCCACAGCAATCACGTATTATATCTCTCCACATTTTCTCTTCCATGGCCCTCTACTTCCATTCCCATAGCTACCACCCTGGTTTCATCCCTCCTAATCTCATACTAGCATATCATAGCTACTTCCTGCTTCTATTCTCTGTATTTTTCCATCTCTCCCTCATGCCACAGCCAGATTAATCATCCTGAATAACTCTTTCAAAATGTCATTTTTCTATGTTTCCATTTAGCAGCAGCTCAACAATGTTTGTGTTTCTGTGTCAGTCACAGTGCTAGGCACTGAAGGAGTTCATAAAGAAATAATGCTTGGTTCCTGCATTTCAGCTGCTTTTAAGCAGGGAAAACTAACATGCATACATTAAGCTGTGAACCAGGATAGGGAGTAAGCCCTAGGATTGAAGTACCAGTACCTTCCTATTTGCATATAGAGGAGGGGAATATTAATTACTCAGAAATGGTGAACAATCCTGGGTTATCACAAGACTTGGGAGGAGGTAATGAGTATGTACTAAGTGTCTGAAACTGAGCTCAAATTTCTGGGCTTGGTTGAATTTCATTTCAGGGAATTAAGAGAGAACAGTTGAAATTGCTAGGGAGGCTGGGTTACACATACATATAAATATACATACAAACACATACACACACACACATATATATAGAATACCATTATATATATATGACAATTATATATAATTATTATATATTTTTAGAAAATAAAGGAGATAGGAGATTCTATATTCCATAGTCTAATGAACTCGGTATCTCTACCTAGAAAAATTATAAAATTTATTAATAATAAACGGGGCTGTCTTGGGCTTACTATGAACAAATCATTTCACTTTGGTCTTGTTTTCTCTCTTTTAAGGTTAATTTGATTTAAGATCAATATAAGATAGAGATTGGGTTTTTCTGAATTCCAGCTAGGATTTTGATCAGTTTGAATACAATTCTTAAAAAAGAAATTAGAACAGTATGGATGATTGTATGGTTTGGTGGATTAACAGAAAAATCAATGTGAACGTGGAGGAAGGTATGGAGAGATTTGTTTCAGGAACCTATCCCCTGCCTCCTGTCCTTTAAAAAATATTAATTTTTTTTGTGTGAAAGACTTGATTCTCAGGTTTATGGTTACTGTGAGCAAGGATAGTATCTTTGAGATAGAGTGATTTCTGCTTAGAGTTCTCTGGATGACTTTCTAAACTTGAGGTTAGAATTAAAAAGATAAATGAGGTATTGAACTATGTATGGTCATTTACCTCTGCATATGTTTATCCCCTTTTGAAAAAATTGAAGCCAAAGAATTTCTAATTATAGTTTGGCTAAACAGTGATTATGCATTAAACATTAACTTTGTACCACTCAGAATGACTATGCCAGAAGGGTTTTCTTGCTTATTAGTTAAAAAATGGTAAAATAGAAATTAAACCCTGAATCCTTCCCTGGAATTTTCAGGGGGAAATAAGTCAATGAATTGTACCTTCCTCCTTACCCCTATGTCCTGTACCCTACACCCTGCTTCTGAAATAACAGCCTTAGAGAATAGAATCAATTGGAAGTAGACTGTGCCATAATGAGCAGAAGTTTGGAAATTCAACATAAATATTGGAACCCTGGGTGATAGCTGGAAGTGCTATGGTTGGAAATATTAGGAGATGCCTGAAGGCCTATCTCTACTCCCCTGGATACCACAAAATAAAAAGCATGAACGTATGGTAAGTTGTGCTGTGGTTTAGATGGAATGATTAAAATCATGTGACTATAAGCCAATTCCATTCCAAGAGGAAGAACCCTAAATTATGAACATCTTCTATTCTTGGGCCGGGGATGGGGGTGGTTGCATGCACCTAATAAGTGGGATTCTCTTCATTTATAAGTGTTCAGTGCTAAAGAATGCTTATTTCAGTTGAGTCATACAGTGTGCTTAGTCAGCAAAGGGCCAATTTTGGAAGTTACATGGCCTCATGTCAGTGATGTTATAGAAGGAGTTCTTAAGCTGAACAGAGGACAAGAAGGCTTTAGGAGAAAGGGCCTTTGAATATCCCTTTGGGTACCCAAAAGATCCAAATTTTTGACTTATCATGTATGTCCTCTGCTTAAGAACTTGAACTTTCGTGTCTGAAATATCTGTGTTTTAATGCCAACTCTGCCATTTCATTTGGAAACATTGAACAAGTTACTTTACCTTTCTATGCCTTGGTTGCTTGACTGTAAAGTGGGGATATAATATTAATATGTCAACTGTTGACCTCTCAAAAGATTCAGCTAAAAGCTCTGTTGATCAAACATGGCTAAGTTTATTAGACTTGCTGTTATAAAGGATGGATCACCACTTACCAAAGTCTTTAGAGTGACTCAAAGGAGGGAAATCACGAGAAGGTATTTATACAATTGTTCTTAAACTCTTCCAAAAATAGAACAGTGTATACTTCCAAACTCTTTTTTTTTTTTTTAATGAGGCCAGCATCTCTCTGAAACCCAAGCCAGAAAAACACCACAAGAAAAGAAAACTCTAGGCCTGTGTCCCTGATGAACATGTATGCAAAAATCCTTAGCAAAATATTAGCAAACCAAATTCAATGGCACATTAATAGGATAATATACCATGACCGAGTGTGATTTATCCCCTGGGATATAAAGTTGATTCAACATATAAAAATCAGTTGATTTAATATACAACACTGACAAAATAAAAGATAAAATGACATAATTATTTCAATAGATGCAGAAAAAAGCATTTGACAAAAGTCCGATACCCTGACATAATAATTCAAGTACAGAAGGACCTTGCCTTAACACAATAAAAGCCATATATGAAAAATCCAGACCTAACCTCATATCCAGTGGTGAAAACGTAGAGTCTTTTCTCTAAGATCTGGAGCAAGATAAGGCAAGGATGCCCAGCCTCACCTCTTGGGTTCATCACAGTACCAGAAGAATTAGCCAGAATGATGAGGCAAGAAAAATAAATAAAAGGCATCCAAATCAGAGAGGAAGAAGTAAAATTATCTGTTTCCAGAGGACATGATCTTATATGTAGGATCTCCCTTAAACTACACAAAACTGGGCTGGGGGTGTAGCTCAGTGGTAAGGCACTTGCCTAGCACATGTGAGGCACTGGATTCTATCCTCAGCACCACATAAAAATAAGTAAGTAAAATAAAGCTGTTGTGTCCATCTACAGCAAAAAATATTTTTAAAAAACTACACAAACCTGTTAGAACTAATAAATAAATTGGGCAAAGTTGCAGGATACAAAAATCAGTCGCATTTCTCTGTGCTAACAATAAATTATTCAAAAAGGAAACTTTATTGTTTAAATTTATTATTTTATTATGTAACTCTTATTTACAATAGCACCCCAAAGAATAAAATACTAAGGGATAGCTTTAGCCAAAGAGTAAAAGACACACATGCTGAAAACTACAAAGTACTGATGAAAGAAATTAAAGCAGATACAGATATTCTTTGTTTATAAGCTGGAAGAATTAATACATTTAGATTGCCTGTATTACCCAAAGTGACTTAACAGATTCAATGAAACCCCTATCAAAATCCTATTGGTATTTTTTACAGAAAAAGGAAAAAGAATCCTAAAAGCCACATGAAACTACAAAAGACCCCAAATGGCCAAAGCAATTTTGAGCAAAAGGAATGAAGCTGGAGGCATTTTTTACATTTCCTGATATAAAAATAGATTACAAAATTATGTAATTAAAACAATATGAAACAGGCATAAAAACAATATATAAACCACTGGAACAGAATTCAGAACCCAGAAACAAACTCATGCATATACTATCAACTGACCTTCAACAAAGGTGCCAGGAATGTACAATGGGGAAAAGTAGAGTCTCTCCAATAAATGTTACTGAGAAAACTGGATATCCAAGTGCAAAATAATGATTTTAGATCTTTATCTTACACTATACATAAAAAATCGACTTAAAATGAACCTAAGAACTAAAACCATAAAACTGCTAGAAGAAAATAGCAGGAAAAGTCTTCTTGATTTGCCTCAGCAATAATTTCTTAGATATGACACCAAAGGAACAGGTAACAAAAGTAAAAATAGAAAAGTGGGACTATTTTATGGCTAAGTAATATTCCATTGTGTATATGTACAACAGTTTCTTTATCCATTCATCTGTTGTTGGGCATCTAGGTTGGTTCCACTGCTTAACTACTATGAATTGTTTTGCTATAAACATTGATGTGGCTGCATAAATGGATGGACCTAGAGACTAACAACATGCTAAGTGAATTAGGCCCATTCCTCCAAACCAAAGATTGAATGTTTTTGCTGCTATGTGGAAACTAAACCACAATAAAGGGGCAGAGAGGAAGACAACAAGTTCAATAGATTAGACAAAGGGGAACAAAAGGAAGTGAGGAGAGATAGGAATAGGAAAGACAGAAGAATAAATCTAACATAATTTTCCTATGTACACATACAAAAATGCCTAATTGAATCCCACCATGGGGCCCAGCCACAAGAATTATTCCTAATTAGAATAAGATACATTCCATGCTTGTATAATTTCATCAGAATGGATTCTACTTTTATATATAAGAAGAACCAATTAAAAAAAACTAAAGTGGAATTACATCAAATTTAAATCTTCTGCACAGCGAAGGAAACAACCAGCAGAGTAAAAGGCAGCCTTCAGAATTGAAGAAAATATTTATAAACCATGTATCTAATAAGGGGTTAATATCTAAACTATAGAAAGAATTCATACAACTCAATGGCAAAAAAGTAAATAATTGGATTAAAAAAGGATAAAGGGTGTAAACAGACATTTCTCCAAAGAAGACATATACATGTCCAATAGGTATATAAAAAAGGTGCTCAACATCACCAATCACTGGGGGAATGCAAATCAAAACTATAAGGTAGTATCCCCTCGTACTCATACGATGGCCATTATGTAAAAAAAACAGCAATTAAAAAGTGTTAGTGAGGATGTGGAAAAAATTGAAATCCTCTTACACTTTTGATAAGGAATATAGAATAGTAGAGCTGCTATGGCAAGCCATATGGAAGTGACTAAAAAAAAAAAAATAGAACTAACCGTATGATCCAGCATGTTATCCATAGTTATGTGCATTGGATGTTAGTTCTCCTCTTAAACTCTTAAGATAATGCTTTTCTACTCTTGCAGCCCCCACCCCTGCCCGTGAATGTTCAGCCCAAGTCTTGTACCTGGAGTACAGAAATCACTGTTTCTCTTCAGTGATGGTCATTGCTTGTTAGTTTACAACACTTAACATTTCCCCTCCTGGGATCTGACAGGTTCCATATTATTTTTGAACTTAACCTTGGAAATAGAAACCTAATTTTTTAAAGTTAGAAACTTATGGTAATTTACTATTTATTAAAGCTCTCATACATAAGTAATTAAACATTTTAATAAAAAACATGCAGATTATTTCATAATAACAGCTATAGTTTTATAAATGTGGTGCTTTATTTTGCATAATTAGCTCATTAGCCCTTACATTAACCTTATGAGGTGAGGTGGTTTGGTTTTTTTTTTTTTTTAATTTTTACTCTCTCTGGGAGGAAACTGAAGTTGAGGAGGAGCTGCTGGGTAAGTAACTTGCTCCACCCTTCTTAGCTGAAAGTGGTAGGGACAAAATCTGAACTTAGGTTTGCTTTACTTCAAAGTCATATTTTCAACCAAAAGAGTAATTGAATATAGATATATTAAATAAGATTTTCATCTAAAAGTAAGATTTTTACTACATGAAGCTGATTGGGAAGGATCAGGAGAGAGATTATGAAAGAGGTAATATACAAATATTACATAAAAACATACAAGATTTTCTAAGAAACTTACAAGGTTTAAAGTACATATAAATATTATAAATATAAATAAAATATATATTTTTATGAAATTTTCTCAAAGATAATTAACTTGAACATTTTTATACTCTTACATGTTATTGTCAAAAGATATATATATCTTGTAAATATATATATATATATATATATATATATATACACATATATATTTATCTTGTAACTCTATATATGACAATATACATATTTACATTTGCAGGGGTAATTAAATAATTAAGAAATATCTAACTCAAACTTTATTATTTCATTTACTTACATAAACTAGTAAGTATAAAGTGACACAGGGATCTCAGACAAGGCCTTCAATGGACTTACATTTATATATTTAAATTTTTTTTTTCCATTTCTATTTTTCCTGCCAAGACATCAAGCACAGTCAATGTCATATAGTAACATATGAAAGTGGCCCAGGGTGACACAACTAACACTTGACTTTGCATTTCATCTTTAAACAGGATATCGTCTGTCTTTTCAGATGACTCTCCTCTCCTCTCCCTGGAATCATTAAAATAGAGGATCCTTCCTCATTACTGTGGTTGCACCTTCCTCACAAATTAGCCAGAACCATTTCCAAACAGGCATTATTTCTGAGTGATGGTATTTCTGATGTTTCCTGAACGTTTTCTTTTCTTTCCTAGGGAATCTGAACTGCTGGGCCAGCCCTCTAGAAAGTTCCAAGTCTTGCTATAGTTGAGAAACGCTGGGTTGAGCCTTTCACCAGGTCCTGTAGCTGTTGGCAAAACGATCCCAGTTTTCTTGACACTTGTTTAGAGTCCTTTGAGCTCCATTACTTTGTGTCTGTCCCTGCCTGAGCTTACACATGGTATTTTTTTTTTCTTTTTGGCATTCTTCTGGAAGCTGATATTTATTCATTTAGTTTTAATGAGGTCCAGTCTAGTTGCCTTTTTCTTCCTCTCAGCTTGCTGAGAGATTTAAGTTCAGGGGCTATTACCTAATTATATTAATTTCATGTCTGGGGATTTTTAACAACAATTTCCTCAAATTGAAGTCTTAATTTGACCACAAATCCTTGCCCTGAGCAGCGAGGTACAGTTAGTTCTCCATGTTCCTAGATTTTTCTTTGCTTTTCAAGCAAAGTTCAGCAGCCAAGCAGATGCATTTGCTTCTACTCTTCTGGGTAGACAAGAAAGGCTCATGTCCTTTCATAAGCAATTTTCTTTTTCTAGTGACAGTTTCATCCTATTCTGACAAAACCACACATCAGGATTATCCCTTTCAACTTCATTCTCAAAGCTCTGGCTTCAGTGCCACTTATCAACGCCCCTTGTTGAAAGAACGTGGCCCTCAGAAACTTCTGAGGTTCTTCCTTTGCCTCAGGAGACCCCATGCAAGACAGACAGCCTTGTCTGATCATCCTCCACTGTTCTTCCATTGTAGACTCCACGTGGTTGAGCTTCCAAGAGCCATCTACCTTTTAATCTCTCTTCTCTTGGTTTTTTCCCTTGGCTTCCATTCTCCAGCTAGAAGCCTGTTGTGGTCACAGGTCCTGGCAGGAAGCTGTGGTTTTAATGACTTTTTTTCTTCAATGGAAGAAGTTTGAATGAGGGCTGAAACTTTTGAGCTCAACTGCCCCTCTGCTTGTTGTAAGGCTCGGCCTGAGCCCAGAAAACTCCGAGGGCTTTGGGACTTGATGTTTCTTTCCCCCCTTCAGGGGAGTTTCTGCAGGAGCTCTGAGCCAGGCCATGCCAATCCAGAGAACTCTCAGGAGGCCGGGGCTCTGGGGCTGAACTGGAATGTAGTATACTCCTGGTGGGCCCTCAACCAACACTGAAACCCATCCTGATGAGGCCCAGAGGATGTAAAGTTGACTTAGCCATCCAAGGGTCACTTGGGGTGAGGCCACTTGTGAGAACTGACCAAAACCTGGTAAACTGCAGGAAGAGAGAGGTGAAGATTTCAGGGAATTTCTCCTAGATACTTTCATTCATGACATCTGTCTACTTGAGGTTTGATTTTTCAGTACTGAAAACTATAAATACTAATAGTTTTTGGTGAGTCTGGGCTTGGGTTTAAGAGTCTATCTTTGCATGGTGATTATATTTACATATGAAGTTGTGGCTTCCCTTGATACATAACAAATGACAAAGATAATAATAATACTAATTACTATCATGAAATATATGCTCCAGTTTTCTCTGGTGGGCATGTTACAGACATTGCCACTAATCCTTCTACCCTCTTGTCCAGGTGAGGAGACAGGCACAGATATTCTCAATTACTCAAAATAAGACACTAAGTGAGGAAATTTAGTGTCAGTTTTCTTCTTTTGTGAGGACTTGATATAAGGGGTTAAACATATTGGCTCTGGGACTGGGGATATAGCTCAGTTGGAGTGCTTGCCTCGCATGCACAAGGCTGTTTAATTCCCAGCAACACACATACACACACACACACACACACAATCACTTGTATATAAATATCACTTCACACTATAATATCTAGTTATACCCAATTCCCCTTATACCTCAGTTTCCCAATTTGTAAATTAGGCATAATGGCATCTACTTTGTAAGGTTGATGAAAAGGCTTAAGGAATTAGTATACATTAAGTACTTAATAGCTGGTGAAAAATAATTTGTTATATGAACATTGGGCTATTAAGAAAATGCAATGCTGAAAGAAAAAGGCACTGTTTCACATTATTTGCCAAATAAACTAATCCTTTACAGCAGCATTTCCAAACGTTTAATACTCGTTTTTGCCTCTTTTCCGGGGTTGGTTATAAAATAATTCAGTAGTTGGTAAGAAAAACTAGGAAGGGATATGTAATTTTTACTTAGAACAAATAAGCCATTCATTACTACCCTTGCCCCCTCTCTCCCTCCTTTCAGAGTGCTCTCTGGGTCCCCTGTACCTTTGTGACTCATGTGGCTGCAAATCACACAGCAGCCAGGGCTGAATCCCATTTGCAGTACAAAGAGCCTGGCAGGGAGGAACGGGCTTAATTAGTCAGAGATGTTCAAGGTAAAGCCTTTACAAAAGAGCTAACTGTGCTGTGTAAAGGGAAGAAACACGATGAAAGCCACCATTACCGGAGCAGGGATGATGCATATATTTCCTTAGCTTTTTCTTGCCACATCATATCTGCTCAGATGTCACAGCTCCAATTTCAGGGGTAGTTCAAAGCGGAGGTTTCTGACTAGGAAACCACAGAAATAGTCAAGAGCCTTGAAGCTGATGCCATCAGATGTATAACCACTCTGGCCCATTAGCATGCCGGCTTGGGGAAGATGAAGGTGAAGAAAACAAGGACTTATCTCCCACAGCTGTATGTGAGAAACAGACATGGAAATAGCTAATCACAAATGCAATGACAGATTTCTAAACCTAAGCCTGGAAATAAAAGCACCGTGGGACACAATGTTACCTGAGGGAGAAATTTGGATGGTTAGATAGAAACAGCTAAACAGAGGCAGGGATGGCTCAAAAGAACATGGACTTGGCCAGGTAGCTAGGTAAAAGGGAAAGAGGACACAAACAAAACAATATAAAGACTCAATCCTAGCATTGACATTGACATTTACCAGTTTTGTGATGTTGGGTTTGTCTTTACAGCTATGGGCTCTAGGTCTTTAAGGTCTTGCAAATTATTCTTAATAACCTCCACATTTCATTGAATCCCATCTAAGAGCTTATAGAAGAAATAGAAATCTTCTTCAATAAATTGTTGGAAATGGGGCCCATATTTATTTGACTTAAATGGAATCTTTGCTTCTCCTTAATTCATATATCCTACCCTGCAGTGAGTGCGCATCTTAAAATTTCTAGATAACAGAGAAAAAAAATTTTCAAACCATAATTAGGTGGTTGTTAACTACTTCCTGGCTTTATCCATGGTCATTAGTAAGTCATGTTGTTTCTGAAATTGATTTTCTGGGAGTTTAGAGGAAGTTTTTTTGATCACACTAGGTGTGTAGACTATTTGGAGCATTCTAGGTTTAGAATAATCTTGTGAGGATGCTTGAGGGTATGTGATATTGAGATGATGTGTAAATTGAGCAAACCTGATCATTCATTCAACAAATATTTAAGGAACCCTGATGAAGTTCCAGGCACTACACTAGGTGCTGGGAAGATGGCAGAGACCATGACAGTCCCTGTTACAACAGAGTTAAAAAATTTCCTGTGTGACAAGTAGTGGCATATGCATTTAAAATAGGACACAGTTTCATGTTAGAAGTGTCAGAAGCCCGCAAGAGACTTTGACACTCATTTACCTGTCTACTTTTCCATATTCCTCAGCCGCCTTGCATCTAGTAGGGTTGTGTGATTCGTTTTTACCAAGGGTGTGTGAGTGGAAGTGAGGGTGTTACTTTCATTCACGGTGTGTCTTCTCCACACTCACTCAAGCCTACCTGGATAAGTTTGGAGACCACATATTCCAGAGAACATCGCTCTAAGATCAAGGAGGACTGTCTGGTCTGTCTCAGACTGTGATGTGAAATATAAGCTTTCTATGTCAACCTCATAAAAGACAAAGACTATGGCAATGTTCCAGATTTACAAAGACTTGAAGAGACATGACAACTAAATGCGATGTCTGCCCCTAGACTGGATCCTGTACTGGGAAGGGAGAAAAGCTACAAAGAACATAATTAGATCTGCTGAAAAAAATCGGGGTATGGATGTCAGATTAGATAAAACAAGTATTGCATCAGTGTTAACCTGGGAGGATGACAATTGTACTATGCATATGTAAAAGACCTTTCTAGTCTTAGGAGATATACACTTGAAGTGTTTAGGGGCAAGGGCTATCATTTATGTCATTTGCCCTCAGATACTAAAATAAATGGGATAAAACGTTGACAAATCTGAGTAAAGCCTATGTAGACATTCCTTGTACTATTTTTAGTATTACAACCTTTTCTAAGGGTGAATTTATATTCAGACTAAAAATAATATAAAACATTACACTGTTAAGTCACTAAGGTTTAGGGGTTTACTGTTGCCACAGCATAACCCATACTATCTTGACTAGTGGAGAGGGAATTAGGAACACATTGCAGGGTAAATAGGCTGCATTTAGTGGGCCAGAGAAAGACTTTCCAGAAGAAAATGATTTGAAAAATAAATAGAAGCTAGCCAAGTGAAGAGGGAGGAAAATTCCAAGTAGAGAACTAAATTTTTGGAGGCCTAGTGGAGAGAGTACAGTACTTCAATAACACAAAAAGAATTCAACATGGCTGGAGGGAAGACATGAGAGGTGAACTTGGAGATGTAGACAAGGCCAGGTCCTGAGGGATCACATAAGCCACGTTAAGACATTTGGACTTTATACTAAGGGCCAGGAAGGGTTTTAAGCATGACTAATGTGATAAGATTTACATTTAAAAAAATTATCCTGGGTGCAGAATGGATTGGAACAGAAGATGATTATATATAAGAAAAGATGAATGGGGTGGTGGCCATTGAGGTGGAGAAGTGTCGGCAATCTGAGAGTTAATTAGGAGAGGGGGTTCTTTGACCTGGGTGACTGATCAGTGTGAAATGGGAGGAGTGAATGACAACTCCCAGTTCCTGCTGAGGGAATTGGGCAGGTGGTGCTGCCATTCCCTGAACTAAGAGACCCAGAAAAAATATTAGGTTTGGTGAGGAAACATAATGATTTTAGTTTGGACATTTTAGCTGGGACATCTGCTAGAGACGTGTTTGGGAGACAGTTGCATGAATGGGCAGGGAGCTCACAAAAGAGGTCCAGGTACAATAGAGATGTGGGAGCTCTGGACACCTTTGTGGGAGGGGTGAGGTCACCAGGAAGAGCATAGCATGGAGAAGAGGACCCAGAGCAGAACCCAAAGGCAAACCAGGACTACAGATGGATAGAGATATGCTGATGAGTCTGGGCTTCAGTACAGGGTAGCTGGCTATCGCAATTCTTGCAATGCAGTTTCTCCTTTTGAAAATATGTCTTACCTCCTTGCAGGTAGAAAAGCTCTGTTAGATGAGGGCTTATTAGATTTAGAATCTTTAAACTAGCATATGTTTCTATTTAGTAGGGTTCTTTGCACTGTATAGTGATTAAAGTCACTGGGAAATATTTTGACATCCCATTTTACAAATAGGGACCATAGAGTTCAAAAAGTTTTAAATATTTTACTTCTTGTTTCTCTGGGATTTGGCTGACAAACTTGGGATTTGATGCCAAGATTTTGGCTTCTGTACTTAGTAAAACTTTCAAATTAGTTATTCAGAGGTCAAGACATGTTACATATGCCATTAATATTCCTTTCTAAGTTTTAATCCTCAATTGAATCTCTGGTTCAATCAGCAGATGCTCTTCTTTTCACCAATATGATTTTTAGAAGGTTATAGGAAAGCACAGATTTTTGGCCAATTAACTAATCACCTATTCATGCTTCAAGATGTATTCAGGTATGCCCCCAATGCAGCGGGCATACCTGAATATGCTAGGCTGGGCTAAGTGTCCTCGGACAAACTTCCAGCATTCTGCAGACAGGTTTGTGTGTATGGTTTTCTCCCCTGGCTGCAAGCACTGTGAATCTCCAGCACTGTGAGCAGGGCTCATAGACTATGCTCCACCTCAGGACTAGGGAGAGGATATCGAGGAGACCTGGGTTGTGGTTGTGATTCTGTTGTGGGTCTGTCGTTGGCTGTGTCAAGGCTGCAGACATTTCCCTTGTCCCCGGAGGACCTCCTCTCATGCAATTGTCGGCTTTCAGAGTCGGCCATCGACCACAAACCTCTCTTCTCTGTCACTTTCTCCTTTCTATCCCCTCACCATTCCATACAGCAATTTGACTTTTGGCAGAGAATAATTTGGCCTTGCCAGCAATTTATTGGGTCTTATAGGACACAGGTGGCTTGTCATCTTTTATAAAACTTGCACATAGCAGGCACCTAATTAATGATGATAATAGTGATAATGCAAGGACAATTGCACTAGACACATTCTGTTAGTATTGTGTCTGGTAGGAACTGTGGTCTTGCCTCTTTTTGGGTCAGTGTCTTTGTGTTTGTATTTTAAGATGATGTGTGTGTTGTGGAGAAGAGCATCCAGGTGAGCCAGCATCCCCTATGTGCTGATATTGGTGGAGTAGCTGGAAATGAATTTCATGAGAAGGTAGGAGGGAGGGAGAGAAAGAGAGAGGAGAGGCAGGAATTCAGAAATTTGGGATGTATGGATCTACAGGAGTAATGGTATTATTTTTGACTTTATAAATAATTTAATCCTCAAAACAAACCCCAACCTAAATATTGTCTTCATTTGAAAGGTGAGAAAACCAAAGCCCAGAGAGGTTAAATAACTCGCTTAAGATCATATCCTTGGAAGTGGCAGAAGTAGGATTCGAACACAGGTCTGAGTGACTCAAAGCCATGCTCTCAGCCCACAATACCTCTACCTCACCTCCCAGGACAGTAATGCTCAATAGTTAGTTTGATCATTAGGAAGGCCCGGAGAGATACTTGTGGGCCATTCTTTTCACCTGAAATCAGAAATACCAAACATACTACCCCATGGGACCACCTTGTGCCCACTGAGTAGTTAAGGCAGAGTTTGACTTAGGATTCGCCTGAGGTACAGAGGCTTTGGTAATCACTACACAGCTGCTCATGGTGTAGCAGTAGTCTGTCTCCTTTGAGAATATTCTTTCTTGCTTGGACATATTTAGCATGGCTCTATTTGAATTGCTGAAGTTATAGCATCTGGTATTTTGTATGCATTTTCTCTGAAATTAAAATTTTTTTAAAAAGTCTACTATTGTTCTCCCTGCAGCAAAGTGTCTGTCTCTCTCTGTTCCCCACCCCCACCTGCTTTTTAATTTTAAAGCATTTCTTTGGCACGGTCTCCTCTCCTGACTGTGTCTGCCTTGATGGAATTTGGGTTTCAATAGCATCTGCTCTGATTCCAGCAGGATTTTGAGGACTTTTAAATTTATCTGCCAATCCTTTTAAGCAACAGGCTACCCTTTCAATAATTAAGGGAAAAACCCCACAGCCACTAACAACCTGCCCTTCCTCCCCTTTCTTTCACACTAGTCCTAGCATTTCTGGTTAACAGCTCTGCTGGATAAATTAGAAAACAAAATCTCTGTGGGTGACCAGGCAAAACTTATTAATCAATCATATAACACTAGCAGACGACACAGCCCTAATACAAATATTTGTGCTTCTGTCATTGGCACTCATCTGATCGCTGCCAAATAGTGACAGATTTTAAAGACAATCACATTAAGTATTAATCAGGCTTGAAAGACGCAGCCATGCAGAGGCATACTAACGAGTAGGCCTCTCCTTCCTGTGTTCTGCACTAGCAGCAATCCACACCAGCATAGTATTGAAACTGTCCTTTTCCTTCGTAGAACATCCTTTTCAGCATGCTGCAAAATCTGAAACAGTGTTGGCTGGCTGAGTGACCTTGAGCCAATGACACAGCTCCTACTAGACAATGCCATGGTCTCCAGGCTCCCCTGATTATGCCCACGTTCCTTACTCTCTCTCTTCCGGGCGTGAGCAAGGGCTAGATGGTGGATAGGGGTTAGAAAAGGGGAGCAGACCATGGAGAAGGCAGCACAGAGACAGGGGTTCAGCTGGGCCTGGAAGGAAGAAGGCAGCTACAGGAAAGGGACCCAGGTAAGGCTGGGAACAATGGGCTACCATATCTGGGCATCTGTGAGGGCAAAGTTGCCAGCCTACATGCTCTGGAGAGTCAGTGTCAGAGAGAAGGGAATTATTTGGAGACTGAGGCTTTCCAATGGGTGATGGATGCTCAGAGGATGTAGAGAAGAATCAAAGTTCCAGACCCACCATAGTTCTTCCTTGAGTTGCCTGGTCCACCGCAGAAGGAGATGAGAGGTTCCAGAGCTATTCAGAGTTCCTGGGTATTAATTTTGAAGTCAGACTATACAGAGTTGCCAGATAGAAAAGTGGACTGACAACTCAGTCAGGGTCCTGTGGGGCCTTGTCCAGCTGGGGTTGGCTTTTAAGTTCTGTGATGTGAGAGATGTGAATTTATCTGTTCTGAGATGTCCAGATTCAGGGAACTGACTCACAATGACCAAACTCATGTCAGATTGATGTTTAAGTGGAAGAAGTCCAGTTTCTTACTGAGGTGAGGTAGGGGTAAGTGTGTGTGTGTGTGTGTGTGAACAAACGAGAGAACATGGAATTGACTAGTTGGTGCCTTCTCTCTTTATAGGCAAACCTACAAGTTATAATTTAAAATGTGATTTGTTAAGTGCAAGTTCCCAAAATGACATATTATCTTCTGGACAGTGACACAAACATACCAGCAAATTCTTGTGACTTGATCTGTATTTTTCTAGACCCTTTGAAGAGCACTTGTTCTCAATCTACTTTCACAATCTTTTCTGAACATTTAATGGGGGCTCCAAGTCATTTCCTGGACAGTAAAGCCCCTCCAGTTAGGGTTTTCTCAATGGGTAGGGAGGGAGTTAGAGGCCTGTAGGTGAAAAACTAGGAGAGAAACTCAGATGGTAATGATCTCTTGGCCCCTCTCTCGGCAATCTATTTAAGCTCCTAATATTCCTTTCTTTCCTCATAAACTAGAAAATTACTAGAATCATAGAATTGCAGGAGTTGGAAGAGGCCTTAGGCATAAGCTCCTTGGATGCAGTTTTGCCTCTTAGGCACACATCTTGTTACTTGCTTAGGGGACATGTGAGTGAGAGATGGAAGGAAGGGCAGAAGTTCTTTCCCCTGAATCCCCCAAAGGCAGATATTTCTACTGGGGGTTCAGGGTAAGGATGCTGGCAAGAAAAATAGTTTCCTATGAGCCATCTTTCCTTATGCTTCTTCATGCTTCATTCACTCCTACGGCTCGACTTTACTCCTACCCAAGAGCCACCTGACCTTCTCCATTCCCCACCCTCCTGCTGGGGCGGGGACCTGGCCCCACAGTGTCCTTCTTTTTTGCAGTGCCCCATGTCTTTGCCTCCAGTGTCAGTACACACCCCTAGGAGGCCCCATCCATAGCCCCACAGCCCGACACGGGAAGGCAGGGCCCCCCCTCACTTATCTTTGCTCCTGGCAGAGAGCCCAGCCTAGGGTGACAGGGCAATAGATATTTGTTAATTGGAATTAAAATGTGGGACTGTGAGTGGAACTTTGGGGGTTCCATTTGTAGCACTCTTTCTTCTTCCTCAGAAAGGATGAGTATTGGGAGTCTCACCATCTCTCTACAGAGAGGGAAAAACAAATAATGTGCCTTGAGCACCCCTCCACATAGCAGGAGTTCAATTTTCATGGGTAGTGCCCCATGGGGGATAAAATACAGAGTCCAGGGGTGTTGGGGCATCTGGATTTCACAGACTGATGAGATAAATTGTTATACCTGAGTTTCTCTCAGTTTTGGAGTTTTAGCCCTTCCTGTCTTTTAAATGCTGAACACAAAGCCCTTGTTAGTCTATCAAGATGTCCTGGGGGACTGCCCAGGGATTCCTTTGCAGGTGTTGGTGGACCCTGGTTTGACCTGGGGGTGTGGTAGGATAGATTATTTGCTGGGACTTATGAAACTTGTCCAGCTCTATTAGCATGGCTAGAACCAGTTCCTGACCCCTTTCCATCTTCTGCCACAAATTTCCAATGGTTCAAGAAGAATAGAGTTCATTTCCCCTGATTACTTTCTTTTCATTATTTTAATATCAATCTCATCTTGGTTTCTCACTCACATCCTGAGTAGCAATGAGGAAGAAAATATTGATCATGATCCAGGAAGCTGTGTCAAGTGTCTCTTGAGAGCATCAAACACACTGTTGAGAGCCACAGCCGAAGGGGCCCCAGCAAACTTCCAGCTGCCAGCAATCCAGCTGCCGGCTGATGATTGGCTCACAGCGGCCCCAGCAACATCTAGCTGATTGGCTCCTCGGCCCCAGCAACATCTAGCTGATTGGCTCCTCTGCGGTGATGCTCATTGGACTGTTTCCCTGCCCTTTCAGACCACGGAGCTGCTCATTGGGGGACTTTTTGGCTCTGCCCACGTGACCCAGCCAATCGGCCTCAAGAGCAGGAGGATTGTGGGAGGTGGAAAGAAGCTAGTGGGGGGAGAGAGAGGCTTGTGGAAAGCCGGTGGTGGCAGTTGAGGCTCTGAGGGTTTTTCCCGAGAGGCTGGTTTGTTTGGTGTGTGGTTCTAAAAATAAAGTTAGTTTCTTTTGACAAGTGGCTTCTGATTGTGCCCAGCCAGACTGCGGCACACACTTGGTTTTTGTATGGGGTCAATAGATCAGAAAATTCTTCCAGCTTCTAGATATTTCTGTTGCATAGAATCTTCCATTTTATAGTCTGAAATAGATGATGCCACTTTAGATCATTGGCAGATTCAGATCCAGCCCGTGTCAGGCGCAGTCGCTTTTTTTTTTTTGCTGCTGGGAATTGAACTCAGGGGCCACTGAGCCACATCCCCAGTCCTATTTTGTATTTTATTTAGAGACAGGATCTCACTGAGTTGCTCAGTGCCTTGCTTTTACTGAGGATCAACTCACGATCCTCCTGCCTTGGCCTCCTGAGCTGCTGGGATTACAGGTGTGTGCCACCATGCTCTGCTGAGTCACTCTTGACCCCTTTGTGTATGATTGTGTCTTCTTTTCCATGTTGGTGCACATTTGCTTCCATCACCTGCCCCGCCTCCCTGCTCTTGGAGGACTGTCCCAGCCACTAGAGGCCCTCTGTCTAGACACAGAGCTGTCTGTCCAGTGCCTGGGAGCTTATGATCCTAGCCTCCTTAGCCAATGATTGACAGGCCTGGCGTATGAAGGGTCAGCCACCTTTCTGGGGCTGGGACACACTCAGGCATACTTTATACTCCAGAATTTCCCTGTGGACCAGGTGGACGCAACTCTCCATGGGCCCTAACCCTGAAATTGCACCTATGCTACGCTTCTTTTTCTTCCTGTTCTGCCTTCTCCACTTCCTTACCTGTTTCTCCTGGGAATCTGTCTGTCTTCCTTTTTTGCAGTTGTTGTCCTGAGGATAGAACGAAAGCCTTGTGCATGCTAAGACTGGGAGCACTTCTTAATAAATCCCTTGTCCGTGAATCCTCATTTCAGGCCTGTTTCTGGGGAACCTGACCCCAGACAATGATGCCACATTGAATTCTCACAGCAACCCTGTGGCAATTGAATTAAAATAGTACTTTCATTAGTCTCATTTACAGATAAAGAAATGAGATGCCTAGTTAGTTCTCGAGTGATTTCCATAGGATCATTCAACTAGTAAGGTACGGAGTTATGGATTTCAGAACCTCTGACTTCACAGCCTGGACCTGGTTATTTACAATTCTCTACTGTAGAATCCCCTTCCATCTCATATGAAGGCTGGTAGTTTAGGCCAGTGACTATGCAGAAAATATCTACTCTATCACATATTATGGACAAAAATGTAAGCAAAATAGTATTGAATTAATTTATAAATATATAATTATAAATCATGATGAAAGCTATAAAGCTATCCAGGTTTAGATTGGGTAATGTGTATGTGGGTGTGGGGTGTATCCACCCCCTTTTAGGGAAAAGATAGGTTTGCATGAGAAAACAAACAAACAACTCACTCCTGTTTGCCTGAAATGCAATGGCATGCAGCTGAATGAAATTAAGCTTAATTTTGTATTTTCTGTTGAGGTAGGGTTAATTTTGTAAGCTTCCTGTGATCTGAAGCTGTGTTTTTGTAGCTTGCTTTCACTATCTGTCAACAACATGTAAGAAGTCTATCCACACACAACTCACCGCCTCCCTTGCACAAGCCCCAAGACCTTGGCAAGCCTCCTTGATGCCAATCAGCAGCCCCTAGTAATGTAAAAAGTGGTGGCAGCTTTGGCTTCCCCATCGAAGAGTTCCTCATTAAAATCTGTGCTTGGCAGAACAGTTGGTCCCAGATTACAGATTCTGGCTTGTGGTGGGGCAATTGAAGGACAGAGACAATAAATGCTCACAGCTTGTTAATGACACTCTCAGAAGATGGGGTTACCTTCTAGATATTTTTCTAGAGAAATTTGGGCCACTGATCATACACACAGACACTTATTCACTCATTTCTAAGCTTTCATATTCTTTCTCTATAATGTAAGACAGATTAATAAGCACAACTTTTCAAAGTTATGTTTTTATTTCTCCAATTGGTAATCATAAAAGAAAGAGGGGCTGAAACCTGAGCTGTCATTCAATAGACCCAGTTTAAGTGACAGGGAAGAATCTAAGAGGCATAAGAAGCTTCCCTGACCTTAAGAGAATCCCTGTGATTTAATTATTATCAGGGATAACAACAATACTTATGACAATTGTTAGATTCATCTCTGAGCTGCTATTTTACAGTTGATGAAAAATTTTCAACTTTTAAATCTCATTTTTCCCACAATCCCTTCCTTGGAGTGGAAACTCAGAAGTTTTTTTTTCCCCACTGATTCACCGTTAATAAAGAGAAAGCTGGTTCTGTTACTGCTGATCCAATCCCAGTTTCTAGGGTTGTCACCTGTGAATGACTCAGACCCCAAATTACATTTAAAAAAATCAATCTATCTATTTTCAGAAGTTGTGAAGTTGGAATCAGAAAAGGCTAAAACAGCATCTATGGGTACTAATTCCCCCAAGGTCTACTTTAATGAACTTCTGGTATAACAACAGGGATAACAAGCATAATCATATTTCTAGCTACAGAAATGTCCACAAATACCCAGAACTTCAAAAGTCAGGGTTGGAAGTTTTTTGCTTAATAGACACTAGATAGTGCATGATGATTTTTTAAAAAAAATTGTTATAGCCTAACTAAATTCTCACAATACAAATGATAATGATAATGGTTTACACTTATTGAGTTCCTACCACATGCTGGGAACTTTGCTAAGCATGAGGGAGTCAAAGAGGTATAGGATGGGGTCCAAGCCTTCAAGCAGTTTGTATTCAAGTTGGGAAGCTCCACTTTGGCTAACTGGTTGATGATTGCTATGGAGAAGAAGTTTAGTGGATAGAGATATTGCCATGGTCTGGCACAATCAGAGGTAGCAAACAGAGGAAATAGAGCAATGTAAAGACCTTAAATGAGATAAATAAAGGGGCATGGGAAGAATGCTCCAGGCAGGGGTAGCGAAAAGAACTAGTGTGTAGAGCTGGAAATGTATGAGTTATGAGTTATATTTAAAAGACAATGAAGAGAATAATACAACTGGAGTGAAATATAAGAACAGAGGTAGAAACATAATCCTTGAAATCCAGGTGCCAAACAGGATACTGGTGGTGGCTACAATACATTGGATGGTAATTAAATATGGCAAATATAACAGCAATAGTGATTGATGCCATCATTAATGTCTAATATTTACCTGTTCCTGCTGTAGGTATTTACTGTTCTTTCTCATCGAATCACTCTTTAAATCAGTAAATTTTCATTGCCCACTATAATTCTCACAAGAATCCAAAATACTTGTTTTTACTTCCATTTTAAAATGAAAATACTGAAGCCCAATAGAACTAAGTAACGTGTAGAGTCACACAGCTAATTAATAGAGGAGTCTTGATTTGGGCCCATGCTGTTGGTCACAGCCTGCAGTTTCCCCCATGCTATCCCTTTACAGGGGTGGGCATATGGAAGTTGTTTGGAAAGGTGAAGACAGGATGTCATAACAGAGAGAATCTTGGAGGTGGGCAACTATTGCAATAGGCCAGACACTGTAGTGGTAGCTTGTGGTGTGAGGAGAAAGGGAGGGAGGGAAAAGGAGGGAGAAGGGGAATAGCAAGGATGGTGGAAGGAAACGGTCATCATTATACAAAATACATTTTGAAGATGTGAATTTGGTGTCAACATACCTTATATACAAACAGAGATATGATAAATTGTGGTATAAAGGTGTATTAAGAATTGTAATGCAAAAAAAGAAAAAACAAGAGAGCTCATGTATAATGGCATAATTTGGCGTGAAAATACTTTATATACATAGTTACAAAAAATTGTGCTGTGAATGTATAATTATGAATATAATGCATTCCACTATTGTCATGTATGTAATAAATAAATAAATAAATATGGCTTTCCACTATTAAAAAAAAAAGAATATGTGCATCTAAAGGACAGAGTCCTTCAGGCTTGTTATCTTAGGAGACTTTGGCCTTGTTCTGACAATGCTGCCATTACTCAAAAGTATTGAGAACTTCCTTCAGGATTGTCTTCGACCACATGGGAAAAGTTCTAACTTCAGCCACCATGTCATTACTCAGCCTGATGACCCACCTGATTTTCCAAGCTTGATTCCAACTCACTTGTTTTAGAAAATGAAAACTGTTAAGGGACAAAGCTTGGCCACTTTTGAGGGCGAGCTCAGGTTGTTCTCACACCCAGGGGGACAGTTTGGATCATGTGGACATAAGGAAGTCCTGGTTTTGAACCCTGACTCAACCAATTCCTTGGCCAAGTTATTTAACTCAGTATGCTTCAGGTCCTTGAGCTGTAGAATGTATATTATGATTCCTTTCCTGGAGTGTGGTAGTTTTAATTAGGATGCTTTCAGCAGCAAATGAGAAGTCAACTCAAATTGGCTTAAATAATGTAGAAATTTATTTGCTCACCTATGGATAAGTCCAGAGGTGAAGTGGGTCCCAGGAAGAATACAGCTGTGGCTGACTTCAGTTCTCTGAAGTTCTCTTGGCTCTGTCCTCTTCTGATGTCCAGCTTTGTCATCTGGCTGATCCTGTTTGCAGTTCTCAAGTCATTAACAACATCTAGGACAGTTTCCTTTCTTCTTTATTTCTAGTCTTTAAGAGAGAAAAATCTCTTTTAGAGTTGAATATTTACACTTTCCTTTCGTCTGTTGGGACCAACTTAGGACACATGCCCACCCATGGACCAGTGCTCAGTAGTGAAGGGCCATGTGTGAATTGGCTTAGCGCAGGGTAGACTGGGTGTTAAAAGGGATTAAATTGTATAATTCATAGGCATTATTTGGTCCACAGCTAATACTCAATGAAAGTTTGTTATTTTTCCTAATAATGAGGAGAGTATTCTTTGGGTAAATTACACATGCATGCCTGACATCCATCATCTATCTATCTATTTATCTACCTACCTACCTACCTACCTATCTATCTGATATATTTATATATGTATGGAATGTCTTCTCTTTAAGGTTTATCCTCATTCTCTTCTTTGATTCAGGGTCACACTCTTTCTTCTCACCAGAACAGACTACAGAACAGTGCACAAGCTGAGATGGTAGCCCCAGACTTGTTTAGTGCATGAGAGAAAAACAACAACAACAACAACTCTTGTTGTAAATGGAGACAGAAATTGGAACGTATGACCAGGTATGGAGTGCTGAGTGGGGGTTGGGAGAGAGGAGGAATCAGGAGAGGAGGCACCAAAATTGTATTGATTTTGCTTTTGCTTTATTCCTTCCAGCTCTGCTCCTGGTGCTATCTCTGTCTTCACATTAACTCATCAGGGCAGGGTGCTGGGATGATGTTGGTGGCTCTTACGTGCAATTTGAAGAAAGTTTTAAACAGCTCATCCATCCAGGCATTTTTAGGACCCATTTCATCTTTATGTTATTTGGCAAGTAGCTGGGAAAGACCAGAACTGAGGCTTTACACCTATTTAGCACCTGGTTAAGCATCACTTGGCACCTGCCAAATGGGTCTCTACGTTTTAGGGGGAATTTGCACTGATTACTGTACTAATTAAGCAGAAGTCATTGCTACTCGCAATCATTAGGCTAAATCGGTTTCTGGGGAAAAGTCTTGATAAGCAGCTGCCCAGTTGAAGTGGATTTGAAGGCGCCCCACGCACATAGCTCATGCGTTAGCAGTTGCTCTCATGCTATCGGGTCCTTAATGTGACTGAACTCAGGGATAATTGACAGTCTCAATGCTGGGTGACATGGGTTGGGGAGTCTTAAAAGGTGAGATGCTCAAACTTAATTGAGGTAAATGATACTAAGTACTGAGCATAAAGGGCATGCCCAGGAGTGAGTAGATATTTCATACATGCTTAGGCTCACAGTTATCTTCTTTGTCATTTTTGCCTGCCCTGGTTCCTTTTCCTACCCCAGTGACCTTCAACTTACCCTTTAGGTTACTGGGAACATTTTGTAGACAATGTTTTTGTGCCTAGGGTATGGTAGACTCTCTGAACTTTGATACTTAGGATTTATGGGAACTTTTGCTGGAAAATTTGGGGGAGGAACATTGTGTGGGAGAGGGGTGGGGAGGGTATACAGCAATTGCTTTGATTTCTAAAATGTTGGGAGTGCTTGTGAGCATCTGAGGACTTTTCCATGGGCAACAGATTGTCATAAGAGACCAAGAACCTCTCAAAGAGCATCAGATCCTCTGCCTGAAGACAAGCATTTTTGAATCAGGCACAAACTGCCTCTGAAGACTTATTTTTCTATCTTTTTTAATAACACAGCCACTGAGTTTTATAGAATATTGTGTTGGAAGTTAGAGAAATGCCAAACTGGATGGGTAGCATGAAAAATACAATGTGGCATAGAACCTTATCTATATTTGTGTACAAAATTTACTACTTTGAGATAAACTTAAGACATTGTACTGGCTATTTCTGAGATGCTAATGTGCATCATGAGGTCAGTAAATTTTCCCAACATTGCCTGTTTTCACAAGCCTTTCCTGGAATCCTGAGGGAGGTAATTTCTTTTGGAGGAAGAGGTAGATAGCTCCATATTATTAAAAATTGTGATGATGTTTGGGGGCAATTGCATCTCACTTTCTGGAAGGTTGGAGAAAAGGAATTCAATTTGAAGCCAATGGAAAATTTCAAACATGGGTGCAATCCCATATAAGAAATGCCACTGTAATGAACATCTCCACATCCCAGTGATTCCCAGTGGCCTATTTGTACCAGGCAGTATTCAATGAGGAAAAACTGCTCTAAATAAAAATGTGAATAATCCCTTGAAGTTTATTCTAATAGGAAACTATGGCTCCAAATCTTCAGGGGGCAGGGCTGAGAGTGATAAGAGATACTGCCTTGGAGAGCAGCCTCTGCCAGACAGTTTCCAAGGGGGTTATTTGAGAGTTTAGTGGCGAAGGAAAACCAGATAGAGGACCATGAGGACATGAGCCCTTTCAGAAACATTCAGATAGCTTGACATTTAATGAAGGTAGAGAAGCTCCAACCATCTAATTTTTCAAATTGAAGAGAAGGGTAATTTGGGAATGCTAGAGAATTCAGTACCATTTTGCTAGGGGCTCCCTTCCTATTAGTGTAATGCCTGGTGCCTGCTAGGGCTGCATTAAATAACTATTGTGCATATAAAGTGAGAATGAGCACAGAGTTGTCCTATAAATAGTAAAGTGCTACACAAAAGTTAGATACCATAGCTAATTATGTTAATGATTTATCAGGTTCATTTCCAGGGAGGCGATGGGATGGGACATGGATGAGAGATGATGCTGAAAACAAGAAAAGGGCACGGAGATGGAAAGGAGGGAATATGGAGACTTCTCTTCTTGTTATAGACTCTTGATTTTGGAGATGGAAAACATTTTCAAATGTTTTTCCAATTTTGTGACTAGCCCTTTCTTTGGAGTCTGGTAGTCAGGTAGTGAACTTCTGTGTCCAATCCAAAGAGCCACACAGCCCTGCAGTCTCTTTTTATTCTCTGGTGTGAAAGACACACATAGATGGCCCAAGATCTCATTTTCTCTTGCTTCTGGCACCTTCACAGAGTTCTGGCTCAGTTCTGAGTCAGCTCAGTGGAGAAGCAAGCCACAGGGATTTGAAGGCCCCACCCCTAACAAGGCTGTTGTACACCAGGAAGCTCGAGTTTTCAGTAGTCACAAAGCTGTTCCGTGGCCCTATAAATGAGAGAGCATCAAGGTGCGCCCGTCAATGGCAACCTTGCATGGAGCACATGGCCATCTGTGCTTGGCCTGCGCTGTGGGGTGGAGAGAGGTCTGTGGGTTACATGTGTTCCACTGCTTCTCTGCAGGTCAATTTCCCTCCAAAAATCCATTTTACATCAGTACCACATGATCCCTTTGATCCTTGGAATTCAGGTTCTTTTTGAAATGAGGTTCAGGTTTTCTAGGCACCTGAAATGGCAGGGGTGCAATTCTCCTGCCATGAGAGATTAATAATAAAGAGAACTTTTCCTTTGGAATAGACAGACATGACTGGTTAGCAAGAAGCGTGGAAAGATAAAAGGGAAGAAAAGTAGATGCAACTTTCAAAAAAGCCCCATACCAATCTGTCCCTTGACAGGAATGCCATTGGCAGTATCTGATATTTCCTTCCCACTTCCAGAAGCTTCCTAGAGCTGCCAGGCTGCTCAGGGCAGGATTGTTTTCTGCTTATTGCCAGGGAAAATGAAGATGGGGTTGCTGAGGAAAAAAAAAAAAGATTCTCCCTAGCTCCTAAATGAGGACATAATGAAAGATGTCCCTGGAGAGGAAGGGCAGGCTGGTGCACTACAGGAAGACCCACGACAGCTATGGACACAGAGGCTGGAGCGACTGCCTATTTCTTTCAGAAAGTGCTCTTTGGAGTCTGGCAGTCAGGTAGAGAACTTCTGGGAGCCTGCCTGAGGCCTGTGGACAGATGGCCTCCCACCTCCTGCCGGGGAAGCTCCTTATTCTGGTTGGGTGATGCGGCTGTGCTGTCTCAGGAGGATTATCTAAAGTAAGTACAGAAGGAATTGATTTATTTTACTGCTGAAATGCTGCCTTCCTGCAGATGGAAGGTGGCAGCTCTTGATCCAATATTATCGATTTGCTGCAGCTGGTCTGCTGAAGTCGTAGAAAAACTCCACACAATTGGCTACCCAAGGAAGCGGAGAGGTGGCTCAGCCAGACAGACTCAGTTGGGTTCGGTCAGGTGTGGGTTGAGCAAGTAGGTCTTTGGTAGCTCAAAAAAGAAGATTTTTCTCCCTGGGTTTGGTCCCTGTCTACACAGTACTGTGGTTCAGATTTTAGCCTGGGAGTCAGTCAGCCTTGGCTTCCAAGTTTCCCTCCTCATTTACTAACTGTATATACTTGATTGCATATTTAACCTCTTTTTCATTCATTTTTGAATGAAAAAAAAATTTAAATGAACACCTGGAAAATCTCTGCACCTTTATATACCTGTGAAGTAGGTTTGACTCCATTTATGTCTTGGGTATGTGAAAAGAGCCAAAGATACAGATGGGAGTGAGGTGGCCTGACTTTCTTCTCTGTCGTGGTGGCACATGTCTGCAATCCCAGTGGTTTGGGTCTGAGGTAGGAGGATAGCAAGTTCAAGGCCAGCCTCAGCACCTTAACAGAGCCCTAAGCAACTTAGCAAGACCCTGTCTCAAAACAAAAAAATAAAAACAGACTGGGGATGTGTCTCAGCATCCCTGGGTTCAATCCTAGTGCCAAATTGGGGGAGGGCAGAGTCTGGAAGCAACTAAATGCTCTGCCTAGAACAGTAGGACAGCTGTCACCTGAGAAAGGCCCCAGAATAAATGACAGCAAGATCGGTAAGGAGAGCAGGTCCAGGCAGAGCTTTAGGGCACTCTTGTTTTGATCAATCAATGACCTGTCAGGGAACTGGGTCGGGTTTCCTCTGCCTTTGCCTCCAAATCAGCTTTGCCTCTTCAAATAGAAATAAAGGGCAGCTCTGGACACCTGAAGTTAGCCCTTTAGGCCTCTCCTTATCCATGTCTGCTTTCCCAGGGCAGTTTGCTGAGCTGACTGTCTGTTAGCACTGTTCTCTTGCCAAGTCCCTTCCTAGGCAGCCTGGTGCCATGGTTGCAATGTGCCAAGGTTCCAGGTACACTCCAAAATCATAGTTACAGTCATGTACCTCATTACAATCTTTGATCAACGATAAACTTCATATCTGATGAGAGTTCCATGAGATTATATCTCCTAGTGATGTGGTAGCTGTCTTAGTTTGTGTAACTACATTTTCTGATGTTGGCACAATAATGAAATCAGCTAATGATGCCTTTCTCAGAATGTATGCCCATCAGTAAATGATGCATAACTGTACTTCCAGTTAAAAATGACAGTTAAACCCATTCCTCTCTTCTTCTTCCTGAAACCTCACGAAAATGCGTGCCAAGGATTAAAAACCCCAAAGATAGAGGAAATGTGAGACACTATGAAAGAGGTCAACCCATTTTTGGAGGATGGAAAGCAAATGAAGGAGGAGCTACTGATTCAGAGGGGGAAGCTGTAACTTCAGTGTTCCCAGGGAAGGGCAAGGATGAGAACCAAGATGATGGCCTGC
This sequence comes from Marmota flaviventris, assembly GCF_047511675.1. Lineage (NCBI taxonomy): Eukaryota > Metazoa > Chordata > Mammalia > Rodentia > Sciuridae > Marmota > Marmota flaviventris. The sequence continues at coordinate 66,859,836 of NC_092499.1, forward strand.
AAGGTCCAGCAGGTGGGCTTGACACATGGGATCAGGCCAGGCCTTTGTTTGAAGTCTGTCTAGGTTCAATTAGAACCCCAGGTCTCTCCTGGATCCAGGCAGAGGTGATAACTGTCCTCCTCCCCTCTGTTTAGAAATTGGACCTGGAGAGGCTAGGTTCAGCACATGAGGACATCATACACCGGAAGTAGTGGGGGTAACACACAGACTGGCTATGCCGTTTCTGAGGGTGGGGGCTTTCACCTACCTTCTTTGTTCTGCTATCCCAGATGCTGACAGCCAGGACCTGAGCCCTAGAGTAAAGGTGGCTTCTACTCCAGGGAGACTGAATTGGAATTGGTTACAGATCCTGAAGTTTGAGGACCCCTTAAACCTTAGAAATTGATACGCCATGCTGAGGCATTCTGAATTTCTCATCTATTTAAAAATTTTCAGGAATTTAACTTTGAACTCAACTCAAACTGCACCGCTCCTGTGGTGGGTAGAGACTGAAATCTTGGTTCAATTTTTCAGCCTTAGCTGAGCTATTTAAGTGTCTGCCCTGCTTATGCATGGTTCAGGAGGCAGCCAGAGATCAGGTGGGAGTTTATTCATAGAATATAGGGCTTTCCCTTTCTGGCACTTTCCTTTCTGGATAAAGTATTTCACAGTTTTGCTCTTGCCCAGTACTCAAAATATTTGAGCCAGTAAGCCTGTAGGTGTCTGTTAGAATGTTTGCCCTCTGCTTGGAGCTGAATGGGACTTGTTTTCAGGCTAGAAAAAAAAAAAAAGGAGAAATGACCCAGCACTTCCAAATGTCAATTTGTCTCTGACTTCCAGATACTCTTCAGTGCCTTCAGGAAGGTTTTTTTGTTTGCTTGTTTGATTGATTTTAAAGTTCAGGATTATAGTAGTTTTCGGAGTGGGACAGGGTGGGAGATTGGTCTGGTAAGAGTTGATTGTTGGGGCTGGGGTTTTGGCTGAGCGGTAGCTCACCTAGCACATGGGAGGCGCTGGGTTCAATTTTCAGCACCACATAAAAATAAATTAATAAAATAAAGTATTGTGGCCAACTACAAGTAAAAAAAAATTTAAAAAGAGTTTATTGTTGATTGGAGCTAATTTTTGGTAGCCATTACTTTTTAAACTTATATTTTCTCATTCCCTTTCTCCATCTTTTAAATATGAAAGAACAGTTAAGGACCAGCAAAAGTTTGAGGAAATCATGCAATATGAGAGATAGGGAAATATAAACAAAACTTTAAAATGGGGGAAAATTTGGGAGACAGATGCTCAGACAAAACAGAGGTACTGTCCAAGAAGAATAAAGTACAAAAAAATAACTCTCCACAATAATACTTGCAGAAAGACAATAAATATTTTACCTGTATATCAAAAACGGGCTGCTGTTTTAAAAATAAATTTGGAGGACCAGAAATGTCTTATAAATTAAAAAATAGCATTACACACATGCTAAATAGTGAAAGAAATTGACTAGAAAGTAAAGCAAAATGATAGACATGAACATTAAGAAAGAAAATATAAGAATCAACCTAAGAAGGCTAATATCTGACTAACTGAAGCTCTAGAAAGGGAGAATAGAGAACCAGGAGAAAAAGATCTTTTCAAGGAAATAACACAAGAATGTATTCCTGAGGTGAGTACCCTAAATATCTAGAGTCTAGATCAGAGTTGGTAAACTATGACCCATAGGCCTGTTTTGTAAATAAAGTTTTATTGAAACACAGCCATGCTAATTTGCTTCTATGTAGTTCATGGCTAGAGGATAGAGTTGGAAAGTTAAGAGAGAAACTGTATGGCCTACAAAACATAAAATATTTACTATCTGGTCCCTTATAGAAAAAGGTGCTCACTGCTGGTTCGAACGATGAGATCCCTCCATTGACCAACACCATGAATACAAGAAGACGCAGATATAAGGACATATTGTGAATTTTCAATACACCAGGAGTAAAGAGAAAAATCTTGAGATTCCAGAGAGAAAAGAGAGCCACGTAGAAAGAACCAGAAATCAGAATGGGATTGAACTTCTCAAAAGCAATGGTGGAAGTCATAAGAAAGTGGAATGATACCTTCAGGATTCTGCAGGAAATAAAAAAAAAAAATTTAATCTGGAACTTAATCCAGTATAAAGATGAAATAAAGGTGTTTTCAGACGGCGACATCTCAAAGATTGTACTTCTAGTCTTCTTCAGAGGATATGCCTCAGCACAATGAGGGAGTAAACCAAGAAGGAGGAGGACATGGAAGCCTGTGCATAGGACAGTGGTGGGAGATCCTGAGGATGCTGCCGGGTTCTAGGCCCAGAGAGCAATGGGTCCAGGCTGAAGGGCTGCGGGTGGGTGGTCATCTGGGAAAAATACATGGAACTGAAGCTTGTCTGTGTGCTGGACCAAGTAAAGGAGAACACAGACCATTAAGGGTTTAGAAGCATTTGGGGCTGGTTATTTGGTAAACTAAACAGATCCACCAAAAGTGCAATTATTCCATGGGAAAGATTGCATGATAAAGTATAACTGCAGCACTGACTCACCAGTGGAGAATATTTACACAATCTGCCTGGTGGCTGAGTGGTCCCCCTCCTGCTTTGTGATCTGAGAAACATTTCATCCCACTAGTTCCTTCAGCCCTGGGGGAGGCAGGAACTGGAGTGACTGGCCTCTGTTTGGTCTTTCAGCAATTCTAACGCTTTCTACCTAAAACCCTATATGAAATTTCCTTCTATTGAATGATCTGGCATGGGTTTGTGGAGTCTGACGGTCTCTGAAATTGATAAAGCAAGAAATAGCACAGGTAGGCATTGAGTTAGAAATATGGAAGTAAACACCAAGGGTAAAAAACGACAACGGAAAGAGTGGAAAGTCTGCTATTGAGGAAAAGAACTTGGTGCTGGGAGATGAGAGAGATATGTTAGGGAAATGTTATTGTTGGTTATGTCTTTTATAACATTATTTGACTTAAGCTAGATACATATATTATTTTGAAAAACAAAAGCAAAAGCAAAAATTCACTGAGAACATTTGTCAACCTCAAAACCAGGGTAGTCATCAGGTCTCATATTCCCACAGATGAAGCTATGAGCAAGTTAGAGATTTAGGTGGGTGTGGGATCCTCTGAGCCAACTAGGTAGGTGTTAGTAGGAGACAAAAATTGCTCATCTGCTAAAGGTGGCTGGGCCATCTGGTCATCAGTACAGGTGTACCCCACCACAAGCCAACCTCAGCCCAAGGCAAAGGACTGGAGTGCCCCTCCTCAGAAGGAGTTATGATGCTGGTGAAGCACGCGGACCATCCTCATTATAGCTACAGACAAAGGCACTGGGCAGGATTAAAGCAACATCACTTTAAAGTTGAGAGACTTCCACTAGAGGCAGTTCCCTTAGCTTTCCTTATGCAATCTAGATCTTATTTCACCATTCAGAGTTCTACTTTTTCCTGTGAGGACCAGAGATACCTTATTAAAAAGTATCATCTTTCCATAGTGTAGATATTAATACTTCATCAGAAAAATAGCTAGTAAATATTTTTTCCCATTCTGTAGATAATGGGCAAACAAATTAAACAGACACTTCTCAAAAGAAGAAATACAATGGCCAACAAATATATGAAAAAATGTTCAATATCATTTACAATTAGGAAAATGCAAACCAAAACTACACAGAGATTGTATCTCACACTGGTCAGAATGGCAGTCAGCAAGAACACAATAATAAATGCTGGAGAGGATGTGGAGGAAAAGGAACACTTTTACACTGTTGGTGGAATTGTAAATTAGTACAAACACTATGGAAATCAGTATGGAGGTTCCTCAAAACACTAGGATAGAACAACCATATGACCCAGCTATATCACTGCTAAGTATTTATCCTAAAAAACTAAAGTCATAATACTACAGCGATACATGCATACCCATGTTTACAGGAGTACATTTCACAACAGTCAAACTTTAGAACCAGCCTGGATATCCATCAGCAGATGAATGGATAAAGAAAATGTGGAGTTATAGTCCACAATTGTGTGTGTGTATATATATATATATACACACACACACACACACACACACACACACACACACAATGGAGTTATAGTCAGTCACAAAGAAAAATGAAATTATGTCATTTTCAGGAAAATAGATGGAACTTGAGAACATTACTTTAAACAAAACAAGGCAAACTCAGAAGGTCAAGGGTTTTCTTTCATACGTGGAAGCTAGAGAGGTAAAGGAAAAGAAAGGTGGGGAGATCTCATGAAAATTGAAGGGAGATCAGGAAAGGAAAGGGACCAGTGGGGATAGATAAGAGGAGAGAAAGGGGAGTACTAGGGAATGATATTGGCCAAATTATATTGTTATATTGTGTGCATGTACAAATATGTAAACAAATTCTATCATTAGATACATATATAATGTACCAATAAAAATATGCAGATTAAAAATATAATTCTGAAAAAAAAGTATCATCTTTCCAAATGAATATTCATTTCTTCTTTCCTCTTCTTTTTTCCTCTCTAACTCAAGACCCTCAGCTCTTTCTTGTCTCCTGGTTTTGAAACAAGTTCCAGGAAGTTTCCTAATAAAGCCTACTCCAAGGTTCTGTAGCCAGCCTTTAATAAAACTCCAAGGAATTGTGGCATTTCAATGAACCCCACACCTTTATTTTCCATATAAGGGGTGCAGTGGGAAGATCAAGGCTGTAGTCTTTCTCTCTCTCTTACACACACACACACACACACACACACACACACACACTTGCTCCATGGATATTTCCTTTCAGTCCCTCTGCCCTACAGCATCTCTTTTCAACTCTGTCACAGATAGAATTATATCAGCACAGTGAGCAAAGACCTTGAGGCACAAGAGCTGATGGGATAATTTATGGAAATGCAATTTATCCTTGGCAGAGTGAAAAAAAAAAAACAAAACAAAACAGAAAAGGCCTGGCTGCTGTGGTTTGTTCTGGAAAGGGGAAAGGGCTGTGGATTCTACAGGATTTTGGAATACTCTACTTAGGTTCTTATGTTTTTACTTTTGCTGGAGAAGTGACACGGGGTCTTATGAAGCTCTGAGAGGAAATGTCTCCTTTCAAAGCTTCCACTGGTTCTTGGTATAACTACAGGGTCAGGGAGATGAAGAGACATGTTACTGGATTTTTGGTTTTAAAAGACAAGGCTTTGGGCCAGGTGAGGTGGCACATATCTGTAATCCCAGCAACTTGCGGGGGAGAGGCAGGAGGATGGGGAGTTCAAAGCCCCTCAGCAAAAGAGAGGCCCTAAACACCTCAGTGAGACCCTGTCTGTAAGTAAAATACAAAATAGGGCTGGGGATATGGCTCAGTGGTTGAGTGCCCCTGAGGTGAATCCCTGGTTACCCCACCTCCCCAAGAAAAAGCAAGGCTTTGGTACACTTTGGAAGAGAAAGATCATAACAAAGGGTCCCACCTCCTCTGCTCCAACAGAATTTAGTCTCCCCCACCTAATTCTGCCACCCCTAATCTGTCAGAATGAGAACCAAGACCAGGGGTGGCCAGAACTCCAGGGAGAGGGGAGATGGGAGAACCAGTCCCAAGCACCTGAAAGGATATTGGAGCTTGGGTGGGAACTGTCCACAATGGGGTCTCTGTGGCAGGAATGGTCTGGAGACTCAATTTTCAAGGGGAATGTGTTCCTGACCAGGGCTGTAATCCTCTTCTGCTGTTGAGAAAAGGTCAGCTTCACACAGCAGCATTGGATTAGAGATGTTGGAGGGGGTAAGGGAGGCAGGGGCCAATATCCATTTTGGTAAACAAAGAGCAAGAGAAGAGAAGTGGCCAGTGTGGTGGCCACTTGTGTTGGATCTCCGAGTGAGCTGGTGATCTTCACTGTGAAAATGGAAGCACCTTCTCCCCCGAGTGCTCAGGAACATTAGGGAGAGAGATGGTCATGCTGCTGTTCATTCTTTCATTGCTCCAACATGTAATGACTTCTGTCTACTAGGCACTGTCTGGTCCCTGGAGACACTGAAGGAAACCAGAATATAACTCCTCAAAATATGAAGAATTGTGGAGCTGGAGACAATTAAGGTGCAGGGCAGCTCTTTGCCTTCTCTCTGTTTTTGCCTGAAAGCAAAGACAGATTTACAAAGACAAAGCTCTTCCTACTGCCCCACAAGGAAGGACAGAAGGCACATTCTTTTGCAACCCTTATCAGCCCTGAGATGGCACCAGAGGAATCTGGGAGCAGCCTTCCCTCCTTCCCACCCCTTTCCTGCCTTTGGAAACCTGGGACTATTTTTACTTGGTCTTATCACCTCTAAAATGTATATTGTTCTGTTAGACACACTGTGCACCGCCTGCATTAATAAACTTGCTTATTTTTTGCTTGTTAATTTCTTTCGTTACAGAAGTCTATCCTGACTATGAATTTATGAGCATTGGTGGCAGGGGGATGCAATTTTTTTTTTTCTTCTCTTCACACAGGAGTAAACCAGACAAAGTCCTTGCACTCACTTGTTTTTCTGAAATTGATTTATGTACCTTTTGTTTTACCAGCCCCTCTTTAAAAGGTATCCTTTCATCTAATTAATCCCATAGGCTAGACTCAGGCCACCAGCCCTCTAAGGTAAGGTCATAGGAACCAGAGATACTTCTGGTGGCTTCATCAGTGATGGCCATTTATTATTGGGTGCTACACGCCAGGCATCTTGTCAAGCCCCTTACGTATCTAATATACATGTGACAATGTAGGGAAAGAAAATATTTTCTTTAACCCCCAGAAGCTCTTAGTTGGAATAGACTCTGGTAACAAAACACAGATTAGTGAGAGATAAACAAGAAATTTTTAATATGTATATTTCATATACACATGGGAGGGACCCAGGAAACGAGTAGTTCTCAAAAAGTTGGCTTTGATTTCTAGCACATCTTTCAACAAAGAACAGTAAATTTTTAGAGAAGGGACATGATAAAAGAAAAAAGCTTTGAGTCTCTTGGGGAAGCAACTTGTGGGAAGGCAAATAAATAGCAGATAAAGGCTAATTAGTAAAGTATATTAATGCTGATTCTCTGGTACCCACTCCAGGCAGATAAGGGTCTAAAGTGGTCTGCATTGGTTAACCTTTGTTCTTCCTGGTAGAAAGAGGGTCAGGATACTTGTGGACTTTGGAAACCAATGTCTTGTTTCTAGGCAAATAGAGGGAGGGCAGAGAGCTTCCCTGAGTCTTCTGCTTCTTATCTTTAGCTCAGCAGTTCCATGTATTTGAGTGGCATATTCTGGTCCCCACAATGACCTCTCTCTTTGTCTGACTCCAAAGCTCTTTGCTGGACCGTGTTACCATCACTCAGATATAAGCACCTTAAAAGTTTAACTGACTTTCTGATTCAAGTACTTCTGACCCAGTTGGTAGAGGGTATTTTAGAATTCACATCTTTTTTTAAAAAACAAAAAATCCTTCCCCCCAGAGAAATTTTTTGGTTTTCTTTAGATCCAGTATGCCTAGGCTTAAATAACATCTTGTTAAAACATTTAATTTCAAATGTTAAGACACACCCTTTCAAACTCTAATCTCTTGTTTACCTATCTCTAGAAAGTACTTTCTGGGCTGGTACCAACATTAAACATGTTCATACACAAGAGAATACATCTTCAAACACAGACAATGAGATTCCAGTCCCCACAGAGTCTCCTGAAGGTCAGATGGGGGAGGTGGAATCTGACATGGCCTAAAAATCTCATGAAAAATGTCCCCATGCTTATTAGGATATAACTAAGGCCATCTCAAGGGACCATCCCAGAGAAATCCCTGGGAGAAAGAAAAATGCTAATTTCTTATTCCAATTACCAGTATGCTCTTTAATTCAAATGAAATGCCCCCAGTGTGCTACATGCTTTATGAGATGTATCAAAAGACATACCCCCAACCCTCAAGGGACTTCTATCAAGAAAAGATTTGACACATGCTGGGGCTATAGAGGGTCAGACAAGTAATATGAAGGAAAAGGAGAAGGACGCTTGAATTTTTTTTTTTTTCCTATAGCAGAGTCCAAAGAGACTGAACCCTGATTAGCCTTTCTTCTGTTTTATGGAATGTCTTGCTGTGGCTGCAGAAATAGAGAGGATGGAATAGGAGTTTTGCTTCTTTTACTTTAGGGTGCACAAATTCACCCTGAAATCAAGCCTTCAATTTTCAGTGCCTTTGAGATAAGTAAAAGCCACATTAGGCTCAAGTTTTTATTATAGCCAATTTCCCCTCCTACTAAAGTGTCTCAGAAATTTATGAGGAAACTGATCTTTTTGAGTAACCGACCTGGCTCATTCTCTGCTGCAGGGGATGAAGACTAGGGAGTCTGGAGGATACTGGTTTACCAGGGTCTGCTAGAATGAGTTGTTTCACCTGGTTTGTTTTTGTGACGGGGGCTTTAGCTATTGCCTAGGTACCCATAGAGGATTCGGCATATACTTCAAAATATGGCATCCTGACATTTTGATATTTAAAGCTGAAGGAATTTGAGAAATGGCACATCCAGGAAGAATTCTGCAAACTTCCCCTGAAAGAGATCATAAGACGCTCATGTGAAAGAAGGCTTCCCTCTGCCTGGAGGAAAGGATTCCTAAATCCAAAGATGGAGGGATGCCAAGAGGAATCTGGGTGGACTGGCCTTGCCAAGTGTCCCCTAGCTCATACTCCTTTGTCCAATCACAGTTTTTCTGTGACTTTACTCTTCATCAAACGGAGTACAAACATACTCAAGCTTTGCAACTTTTTTAGGTCTTCATTTCCTTATGAAGGGTTTTGTGCTATGAAACATTTATGTTGAACACATCTGTTTTTATCTGTACTCCTCTGTTGATCTGTTTTTTTGTTACAGGTGCCCCAGATGAGAAGCTGGAAAAGTGGAAGGAAAAGATGTTTCTTTCTTCCCTATAGTTTCTGGTGACTGCAAAAAGATAATCAAAGGTTGGGACACCCCATTTACCACAGAAACTGCAGGTGAGGTCTGGGACAACTGACCAAAAGCCAGCAGAATGCAAGAATTCTTAGTAAGTCAGCTTCTTGGATCTCTGTAGCACCAGGTTGAGAGAGGAAAGTCAAAGTTTCTCCCTGTGTATTCCTTTTCAAATTTAGGTTTGTAGGAGGTAACCATTTGTAAGAATTAGTTCCTTTGGATTGTGACTTTGGTAAACTTGGTTTTAGTTATCCATTGATTATTGAAGGAAAATATATATTTTTCCCCTTTGCATCAATTTACTTGAATACAGCCATGTTAAGTGTAAATGTGTCAGTTGATATTACATATTTTAGTAAGGCTACAAATAATTTAAAACTCCATTTAAAGGAGAAAATATTTTAAAAGGGGTAAAATTATGACTCTTATACAAATATAGAATGAACACATGCCAAAGATTTTATTTAACTCATTAATTAAAGAGGAAACTGGTAAGATATTACAGTCAATTCAAAGGAAAATCCAAGAAAAAAATATATATGTAATTAGGAATACTAAAATGAATTTGCTTAGAAGAGCAAAACTGTGGAAGAGCAATTGCACCTCTGCCAGATGGAATTCATTTGCATGTTTATGGACAAGAGTCATTTGCTTTGCTGGAAGTTACATATAATTTACACAGTTGTAAAATAACTCAACAACACTGAAAGGTGCAAAGACAAAATAGAATCAGATAGCCTGGAAGAGTATATAGAAAATATCTAGTTTTCCACTAGAGACAATTGGTTGTTTTAAAGTCTTTCAAGTAATTTTCCATTTATGCTACAGTGGTTTAAACCAGTAAGTTAATTTTTCTCATGCGCCAGGAATGATATTGAGATAGAATGATATTGAGATTCATATAATATATATATATGCTAACAAGATGACTGATAGCTGGGATGGCTGGTGAAATTTCAGCAGGACCATTAATCTCTGACCTCCCACCTTTGGGAAGGGGAGTAAGGTTTAAAGTTGATTGCCAGTGTCCTATGATTAAAGCAATCATGCCTACATAAGGCCTCCATAAAACCCCAAAGGATTTAGAGAGCTTCTGGATTGCTGAATGCATACAGGTACCTGGAGGATGGTGTGCCCTCCACCCCACCCCTGTGTCTTGCTCTGTGCATTTCTCCATGAGGCTGTTCATCTGTATCCTTTGCAATATACTTCATAATAAATGGGTAATGATAAATAAATCTTCCTCTGAATACTTTGAGCAGCTCTAGCAAATCACTTGAGTCCAAGGTATATGTGTGGTAGCGGGCAAGGTAGGTAGGTCATGGGAACCCTGATTTATAACCAGTCCATCAGAAGTATAGATCACAGGTGGGATTTGTTGGCATCTGAAGTAGGTGGCAGTTTTGAGGGACTGGTATCGTCTCCAGTGTCAGAATTGAATTTAATTATAGGCCGTACAGCTGATGTCCACTGGAGAATTTGGTGTCAGAAGTGCTGTGTTGAGTGAATGTATAAGAAAGTCGAGTAGGAAAAGCATTTTTTTCTCTGTATTTCTGAAGTAGTCCAAGGCTGGTGCCAAGATAGTACACCCAGTGGCATCAGGTCAGTCTCTTTCTATGCTGCTTTTCATCTTTAGTTTCATTCCCTGGGCTGTGTGATAGCTGCTCTGCCTCCAGGCAGCTCTTTCTAATTCCAGGCAGGAAGAATGGGAAAGTACCCTAGTTCTTCTTCTGAGAGTTTCTCTTTTTATTTAGGAAGGGAAAACCTCCTAGAGAATCATATGGCCACCCCTAGCTGAGACAGAATAGGAAGGTGAATATTCTGGCTGTTTGTCCTCTATAGTAAAAGAAAACAGGAAAAGGGGGAATCCAGTCGTTTTTAAGAAGTCAGTTTATATTTACCAGAGTATACCAAATCACTCATTTTAAGATGGGGGTTCTAAAAACAATTTCTTTACTTTGAACTATAGATAAGCTTTTATTTATTATTTTTTAAAATATATTATTTTATTCTTTGCCTTTGCCCCCTATGAATAGGCCAGGGGTATGCATGGTTAGCTCCTCTTTGAGAACTAGTTTCAGTAGTGTTAGCCTACTAACCCAAGACAAATTTAAATTGAGTATATGCAACTAATTACATGTGTAATGATCAGGCTACAAAATGTGAAGCTTAAATATAAAAGCCCAACCTGCTACTGGGAGGATTCTGATCCAAAGCTCCAGGTTCAGAAAAGTCCTCTGACATGCTGTGTTATTTGGAGAGAGAGGTATAAGAAGTTGAACTGAAGTATGGAAGGAAATTTTTTCCTTCACTTTGTATTTTTTTAGGAGTAAAAATTGAATCTGAAAATATGACAGCTAGAAGCTTTGTGAATGTAGGTGGAATTTGTAGCAATGGAATATTTGAAGTGTTGTGTTTGATCCAGGAGGGTTATTCTCTCATGCCTTTTCTTTTAGATTTTCCATTCTTTTTGATAAGAAAACAGGTCCTGATGTGTGAGCTACATGTTCCTAGATAGTGCTTAGGAAAGTCTTACCTGTTCTTTGGAGTAGCTCCCCACTCCCCTCTGGGAGCAGAAAGACTCAATCTCATTTACATGTGTCAGTGCAATTATCTACTTCCAAATTTCTCTTCTGCATTTCTTTGCCTTTGCCCCTATGAATAGGCCAGGGTATGCATAGTTAGCTCCTCTTTGAGAACTAGTTTCAGTAGTGTTAGCCTACTAACCCAAGACAAAGTCTCAAATGATATTTGGAGGGGTAGATCCAAGATTGTCTGCTCAAAAGTCAATACTTGGGGTGCAAGAGTTGGAGGGAAGGAAATCAGATTTATTCAAGGGCTGACCCTGGGAAGATGGAGGGGGCTTCAAAGCTCCCTCCTGAAGAAACTCAGGTACACAAAAGGGCTTTTATAGAGAAGGAAAGGAGGTGGTGGGGGGATAATGTACAGGAAGGCTGCATGCTGAATGGAGTCCTGGTCATGCAGGACACACAAATCAGAAAGGACCTTGACCTCCTGGGGCTAGTTACCAACATATTACTTTTCTGCAAGTTAAACATCATAGCAATTTACATGCTCTTTGTTGGTTGATGCACAGAATTAATGAATGAGGAGGGGGATAACACATTCTGATGATTTCTGAAGGTCACCAGATGTTCCTCTTCTGTAAATCTGAAGAAAGATTATTTAGCAGTCAACATCTTAATCCTTTAGGTGCAGCTTTTCTTTTGAATTCAGAATGCCAGGCAAAGGCAGGGGAAGTACCTCTGCAAAAGGTAACTCCCCAGCGAGCAGCTCCTGTTAAAGTGAGATTATAACTATGATTTACTGGGTGTTACTATCTAGGTGTTGAGAAGCAATTCCCTATGTTTTACACCAGTTGATACCTCTTCACTTGGGAAAGTGCTAAGGGTTGTGTGACCATGGGAGTTTAGATGTGCAGCTCCTTTCTGTGTGGAAGGCTGAACTGTCATCCTTGCCTGGTGTGACCTGTGATGTTGCTGATGGTCTTTCCCATGGAACAGCTGTCATCTTCCATAGCTCTTTTGTCCTTGATTCTCTTCCTGCTATGTGAATCCCATCAGCTCCCAGTTCTAGTTTTCAAATTTCAAATTTCCCCCCTATTCTATGTAGCAGTTTTCTCTCCCTTTTGCTGTATGAGAGGAAAAACAAAACCAATACTTTTTTTTTTCTTTTACATGTCTAGGTTCTTGATTGGGTCTCTGTAATAAAGGGCAGATTAATAAGAGAAAAGCAAACAGAAGTTTATTAACATGAATATCTCATATTTATGTGGGAGAAACTCAGAGATGAATAACTCAAAAGGGTGGTCAAAACTTTTGGGTTTAGATTTCAACAAAGAATAGGATCTTTGGGGCTTCTGGGTAGGGGAGGCAAGTTATGGGAAGGTAACCTGGAAAAGTAGGATAAACAAGAGTAAGTTTCATTATGCAGGTTTACGATTCTTTTTCATTAATGAGAGTCTCCTGGTACTGAATGAGGAACACCCTTCTGAATGGAGATTTTCTTTATAAATGTAAAATTTTCTTACAAAACCTCTGCCACCAGAACTTTTCCTGTATCTGCTGAAAAAAAATATTTCTCAAAGTAATCAGCTCAAAATACCCTTATGGCAAATATCCATATTTTAGAGTGGCATATTCTGGTCTCCTACATTCGTGTGCCTTTTCTTGTTTTAGAATTGATTTCTCTGTTTTTTTCAAAGGCCTGCTCTTTTTTTTTTTCCCCCAGCTTCCCTCTTCTTTCCTCTCAAAGTGAAATCAGGAGAACAGTCTCCTCAGGAAACAGACTCCCTGTTTCTGGGAATTCCTGCTTTTTAGAAGCAAAACCAAAGCTTTACTTCAAAACATCTATAGTCACAGCTAGTGGCAGAGGCCTGCAGGGGTTTGAACTGCTGCAGTTCAAAGGCTGTCTGCTGATTAGCACCCTGAAGAGAGCAGGGAAAATATCCCTCAAGGCTTTTAACCTTCTGTGTGGGGACCATAATCCAAATCGTCCATTTACATTTTGATGAATAATGTGGAGCTGCAGAACCCTTAGCTCTCTGGGGAATGTCAGTGACAATGTGAAAAGGGTAAAGAGGAGTTGCTGATTGGAGAAGTTGTTGAGCTCCTCTACTGCCACAGCCACTGCCACAGCCACAGTGAACACAGTTATGGCCAACATTTGTCCCAAGGCACCCACGAGCAAGTGGGAAGTAAAAGAGTGTTCAGTGAGAACAGCGAATCCTGACTACTCTCTTCCAAATGTGGATGAGGAAAAAAAGCCCTGAACCTGAGAAATTGATGTGACTCCATTTTTGAAAAAACTAGCCTCTACCTCAGAGCAAGGTCTGTCCAAAGGTGGGAGGGGGATGACCCAGCGTTCCTAGGCACATAGCCACCCTGCTGAGTTATTTGTCTATAAATAACAGGAAAGACCTGCGGAGCCAGATACCCCTAAAGGCAGTGACCAGATATCCTTGACTCAGCAATGCAAGACCAAAGAATGCTTGAGACCTAATTCCGGACCATAGCAACAACCAATTAGAGTGAGGCAGGGAACATATCTGAAATGCCAGGTGACCCGTCCAATAGTTTCAGTGATTGATAACATGATTATGTAACCCTGCAGTTTAGCATATACACTCTTGCAACCCCTCCCAGCCTAAACCAATCAGTTCAAATGTATCCCCCTCTTGAACTAACTTGTTCCCACCAGTGAATGTACTAATCAATGTTAAGAGTCCTTGTTTGATTTTCCCATGAAATGATTTGCTGTGTGATATTGTGACGCATAGAGTATCCCCCCAAAACCTATAAATCCTCACTGAACTAAGGGCCACGACTCACTCCTCGGGACCGCTGCATTGGGAATGGTTGTGAGTCCAGGCTCCAGCTTGCAATAAAGACTCTTAGGTGATTGCATCAGATTTGGCTCCTGGAGGTCTATTGGGGTCCCACGATTCTGGCATTACAAACCCAAAACAAAGAGATTTAGTTTTAGTCTTGGTTGGCTTTGCCTCTGATTACATACGTGGATCTTTCTATCAACTCTTTGAGCTTTATTTTTTAAAAAATCATTAAATTTGCAACCATCAAGATTATTTCCAATTCCAAACATGGGATTTTTTTAATATGCTAGAGGTTTTATTCCCAGTGAGTTATATCAGCAGAACCCCACTGAAGAGCAAGGATATTCCTTTGAAGGAATAAGGTGTGTTCAGCAGAATAGGCATTGAAAATGCAGTGCAGACATTGAATTAAGAAGTAGCAGTGCTTTGGAGCTGGCCTCAAAGAAAGGATTTTATTATTAAGTCAGACTAGAACGTCCCATGCTGTTTCTCTTGCATCCTTGGAATGATGGATTCAAAGAGCTTAAACAACTTCAGAAAAGAAACTTCAAAGGATACAAGAGCAGAGACAGCACAGGGGCTTTATCTCCCATTTTTTATCCACTGCCCCCCTGCAATTAAAAAGCAGAAACTTGACTCTCAGGTTGCAGACACAGGGCTGAAACAAAGATATGAGACCATCAAGAATAAGTGCCTCCACATTTCAGACCAGTTGAGGGAAAGGTCCATGAACAGAAAGGCCAGTGAACTGACATTGTGATTGTCGACTTGTTGGAGAAGAGAAAAATGGAAATGTGACTTTAAACTGCAAGATAAACAAAGAATCACTCCTCTTGAATCCAGACAGTGCTTGAATTCCAGATAAAATGAGCACTAATAATATAATTACTAGTTAAGGTGTGCTAAGTGCTGCTGGCTATTGAAGTGTTTTGTGATTTCCTCATTTGCCCTTCACAATGGCCCCATCGGTAGGTAGTATTATAAATGAAGAAACCATGGTCAGAGAAGTTATTTATTCAAGTTCTCAAAGTGACTAGGTCAATGTCAGGATTTGTATGCATATCTGTGTGTGCAATCTGTAGCAATGGACTATTTGAAGTTTTGTGTCTGATCCGGGAGGATTATTCTTTTGTGCCTTACCTGTCTCTGGAGATTGTGTTCTCGTGTCTCTAATGCTTGTCCAGAGGCTACAGCCTCACTCGGCACAATTACTAGCATTGCCACTGTAGACAACCAGAATATGCCACCCCCAAATATGCCACTTCGATGTAAGGATTATTTTGTGCTTTGGGCAATTGATAAGAAACAGATATAAGAAAAACTCTCTGCCCTCTCCAATTTGCCTAAAAAAAAAAGACAAAAATTAATAAAAGCAGAATTTTCCTTTCTCCTTTCTCTATCAGGGACAAACATTGACCACTAGAGAACAACTCTGGGCCCTTTACAATCTGAGGTGGCACCAGAGGAATCCATATGCCAAAAACCCCATGTGATTATCTTCCCACAGTTGGCTATGGGAAGAGACTCAAAGACCTTTTTCTTTGTCATGTCACTTTTCTAAAAATTTGCCTTCTTTGTTGAAAATTCTATACAAGCTGTATTTTCTTTCTTTCCTTTTTAAACTTTTAAAATATTTTTTTAAATTAAGAAATACAAAAAAAAAAAAAAAACACACTTCAGATATTATAAGAACAGGACTAGGAACACAGGGAAGCAAATTAAAGGTGTACAAATGAAGGCCATACATGTAAAACAAGCTAATTGAGTCTAAATGAAGCTTGGAATTTAACTAGGTCCTGTCTTTCCCCTCACAATAGCATTTTCCTCCTGGTTGTATACAAAGTATACAATTCATGTCTTCATACATGTACTTTAGATAATGATGACCATCACATTCCACCATAACTTCTAACCCCATGCTCTCTCCCTTTCCCTCCCACCCCTCTGCCCTATCTAGAGTTTGTCTATTCTTCCCATGATATACAATCAATCAACAAATATGTGAAAAAATGTTCATCATTGCTAGCAATTAGAGAAATGCAAATCAAAACTACTGTAAGGTTTCATCTCACTCCAGTCAGAATGTAAGCTATTATGAATACAAACACCAATAAGTGTTAGCAAGGATGTGGGGAAAAAGGTACACTCATATTTTGCTGGTGGGACTGCAAATTGGTGCAGCCAACATGGAAAGCAGTATGGAGATTTCTTGGAAAATTGAGAATGAAACCACCATTTGACCCAGCTATCCCTCTCCTTGGTCTGTACCCAAAGAACTTAAAAACAGCATACTACAGGGGCACAGACACATCAATGTTTATAGCAACACAATTTACAATAGTTAAACTGTAGAACCAACCTAGATGCCCTTCAGTAGATGAATAGATTTAAAAAATGTGGCACTTATATACAATGCAATATTACTCAGTAATAAAAGAGAATAAAATCATGGCATTTATAGGTAAATGAATGAAGTTGGAGGAGATAATGCTAAATGAAGTTAGCCAATCCCCAAAAACCTAATGCCAAATGTTTTCTCTGATATATGGAGACCGATTCCTAGTGGGATAGGGATAGGGAGCATGGGAGGAATATACAAGCTGTATTTCAAAAATACCTCTTTGAGAAGTACCATTACTTGGGCATCTGCCAAGTATGCATGAAGAATAGTTAATAACCTTCTTTGTGTTTTTCTCTTGTTAATCTGTTTTTTGTTATAGAGTACCTCTGAGCTAAAACTTTTCTTTCCCTAAACTATTTTAACATGTAGAGTAGCATAAGTGTTTCTTCTAGAACTCCAGGGTTTCATGGAAAAGTACCAGGGTTCTGTGGAGCTGCTTTTCAAAAGAGATATCCTGTAGCTGACTTTATGTAAACACTGTCTTCCTCCAACTCCTATTTTCATGTTTGCGAACATTAATTTTTCCCCATTGAATTCAAGACCTTTTTCTTTCCTTCTCCAAATTATACCCTCATCTTTATTTCTAATGCAATTAGAATCTGTTCCAGAAAGCTAAACCTGAAATGTTTCTGGCTAAAGCAGAAAATTCATTATATTTGTTTAATTGTAACCCAAATAGGAAATAACACACGGATGAGATTTTTATTACAATTCCCATCCAACCTACATCTCTAATCCCATTGACCTGTTTTTCTACCTAACACTCTGGTTATACAAAGCTCCCTCAGGGGGGACTGGGGAGGGCAGGCAAGATGTTCTAGTGTGACTGCCTGGGTGTGACTTGGGCATCCTGGGTCCTTGGTTATGGCCCCTCATAATGTTGTCTTTAATTTGTAGAAGTGGAGGGCTTGTAACAGTGCCCCTATGGTTTTCTCCATCTTGAATGGAAAATTTGTAGCAACAAATGAGGAAAAAACATGCTCCTGTCACATTTATCCTTAGAGTTATGTTTTAAATTTGATTGTTACAAATAGATGTGGTATGTACCAGCCAGACTTTAAAAATTAAGTTTTAAACTAAAAAGTCTGTAAGGAACAATCAGGTGACATAACCAAACTGAAGTGCATTGAAGCAGGGAATCGAACAGAATGGGTGAGAACCCTGAGAGGCTTGTGCCCCTTTGTAGAGGTTGTCTCCATGGGGCCCTCGCTGATTATTGCCACCTAGCATTGGAGGTTCAACATAACCATCTTTCAATTTTTCAAGAGGATCTAGAAATTCAGAAAATTACAAAAAACCTCTCAGGTTTTTTTTTTTTTTTTAATGTTGGCAACATAATTTTTCAAAGTGTAAAATACTATGTAAGATAAAATAAATTTGGTACTGTAGGCTGCCATTTTTCAGCCTCTACTCTAGAACTTCATTGAGCAAAGGTAAAGGCAGGACTTGGATAAAAATAAAAGAAAGCATTAGTCCTTTTGAAACTGGGTGATGTTCTGGAGAGTCAAACTTCTTTCACAATCAGCTGGGTGAAGTCAGAACTGAAGGCCTTGCTAGCAGAGGCTGCAAGGCCATGTGCCGGTGATATTGGAAACAGAACTCCTACTTGATACATGCTGGCATTTGGCTTTCTTCTGCTTTCAAAGTTTGTCATTTTGTACAACGAAGAGATAAGTGCTATGAGATTGAAATGCAGAAACAAGTTACTTCCGGTCACGTGAATCGAGGCTCATCATAGCTAGCACAATTGCTCTTTAAGATTTCTTTGAAAGGAAGGTAGAGGGGTGATTTGCTAGAGACTAGCCTGCTGGGTACTATTTTTAAGAGAAAACTAACTGGAGCAAGAGAAACAACACAATTGACATAATGGTATTGCATTTAAACCATGACATCAAAGAATAGGAAGACTTTGGACAAAAAAAAAATGTTTGAATGAAAAAAAAAAGTAATCTTGGAGGAAGTATCAGTGGAGGTAAAGTCACAGAGATGAGATGTCATACCAGGCAGCCTTGTGGTCATTAGATTTGACTCTTTCTTTTCTTCAGTTTATTCAACACACATTGGAATAGTTTCTAAGGGCTTTAACAAATATTAATTCACTTCAGTTTTATGTATCTAATGATACTAATTATATTCATTTTATAGATGAGAAAACTAGCTGTTTTATTATCTAAAGACTTATTAGGCTCTCATGATGGTGGGACAGAACACAGTGGCCCCTGGACAGATGAAGAATGTTTTATTATTCACAGTTCCCAGTGAGGGAAAACCACCTTGAAGAGCCATGAGGGGTGTTGTGCCAAGGGGAAGCGCAGCAGCAAACTGGAACTGTAGGCGGTGCTTTTGTGTAGCAGGTAGGATAGAATTGGCTGGATTTCACAGGCTTCTTGTAGAATGGATTTTTTAATGATTCTGCAAGCTCAGGGAAAAGGGGCCGCATTCTTCAATGTTTGATACCAGGCAGTTGGGTGTGTATGTCGCAATCCAGCTGTGTTAGAGCCCTGGGAGGGAAATGATTAAGCTAGGGGTTTAGCAAACTGCCTGCAAAGGGAAATTGAAAGCCTTTTAGCCAGAAAGGCAAAACTGAGTCAAGATAGCACTTAAGAAATAATACTTTGAGGCGGACCCGATAACACACTCACTAGTAAGTGGTAGAGGCAGGAGTCAGCACCAGATAATCTAGTTCCAGAGTCCATGGGAAAATAGGTCAGGAAAAGAAATTCAAGGTGAGATTATGGAGTTATTTGAAAGCCAAACAAAGTTCCTTGGATTTTCTTTGATCTAATGAAACAACAGAGATAAAGAAATACAATGGGAGGACAAGGACAAACATGTAGAAGGGTATATGGTGGGAGGATGGGGCCTTGGTTTCAAAGCAGCTGTCATCCTTGCCAAACTGTGTATCTTATATCCATACATTTTTCTAACCTTTTGTTGTTGTTTTTGGCAGTGTTACTGAAAGCTTGGTCCTTGTCTGAAAAACCAGCCTCCACCTCAGAGCAAAGCCTGTCCAAGGAAGGGGGCGTGACCCTTGTCCTTGGAAAGACCCACAGAGCACTCCTAGGCACACACCCACCCTGCTGAGTTGTTTGTCTACAAATAACAGGAGAGATCTGCTGCGCCAGGTGTCCCTGACTCAGTCAGGCTAGGTGGGGATCCATAGCAACCCCTTAGTAGCCACCAATCAGCATGAGACAGGGAAATACCTGGGATGCCAGAGGACCCTCCCAGTAGTTTATGGTGGTTGATAACATGTTGGGAAACCATGTAGTTCAGCACGTACACCCCTCATGGTTTAAACCAATCAGTTCAAACAAATCCCCCTCTTGTACTAACCAATCACCCTTCCCCAACTTGTTCCCGCCAGTGCTAATCAGGTTTTAGAGTTGTTTTATGATTTTCCCACGGTGTGTGATGATTTCCTAAGAGATGCTATGATGTATGTAAAGTCCCTGCCTTCCCCAAAGAGTGTATAAAACTGCTGCAAACCCTGGGCTTGGGGCCTCTCAGCGTCATCAGTTGCTGGGTGTGCATGGAGGACAGAGCTAGCTCGCAATAAACACCTCTTTGCTGCTTACATGGATGATCTTGGTCCCTGGTGGTCTTTTGGGGGTCTTGAACTTGAGCATAACAGGTCCAACCCAGTAAGGAAGATATAGTTTTGAAAAAAAGGAAAAAGAAGGTTTTTTGCTTTTCTAGCAAAGGAGAAACACAGGAGACTCCTGTTCTGGAGGCTGTGATTCTGCCCATCAGCAGGAACAGGGGGCTTTTAAAGAGGTGATTCGAAGGCTACTACATTCCACATGTTCTCTGTTGGAGGCGTAATTCACTTCTTCATTTGGGAGATAGCCATTTCTGAGACCTTCTGGTACCATCTCCCAAACCAGGATTACTTTGTTCCTAAAGTGGGTGTATACTCAAGGAGAGATAATTGTTTAGGATGGGGAAGAAAGGTAATCCTAATTCCCCTGAGATAAGGGAGGGGGAGAGATTAGGGAGGAGCAGGAATAGAGGAAGGGAGAGAAACATGCCCATTTTAAAATTAACTCACTGTAGCAGAGCAGCAGGGTCTGCGTTCAAAGCATAAAGTGGACCACTGTTACAGCAACAGAGATAACTTGCATTTGCTCCTAATAGGTACCTGAAGACTGTAGCAATGTGGATGCAATTTTTGTAGACAAAGGGAAAAGTACCTTTACGAATATTTCAGTATCAGTATTTAAAATTCCTATTTAGGAAACCCTGAATGTGTGCCTCTAGGCAAAGACCAATTATTTAGAAATCTGGACCTCTCCTTCTGCCCTTACTCCTACTTCTTTTGAACTCAAATTGGGATTCACTGAATGGATGGCTATAAATGCCTTTTTGATTAACTCTTTCATCCTATGTGAACTTCTATATTCATGTTGATCAAATAAATCATTAAAGCATCATCTGTTGGTTTTGTCTTTGTCCTAAAACACTTTCCCTACGTGTTGTAAGTGAGGGACACTGTGTGGAATTCCCAGAGTCACTCTGCTTAGATAGGCAGATTTTGTCCCTCCTGTCCTTTCCTTACCCCCCTTACCCTGGAGGTGCTGGTTAAGCATTTGGAAGCTGACTTCTCATCTGATCTTGAAGGGCTGATTACTGGAACAACTGTGGCAGAGGCTGGGGAGGGTGGTTGAATTGCTGGAGACTTACCTGCCTGGTGCTCAGGTCTCTGAGGAAACCCAGCCAGCACAAAGGAAGCTGATTCAGGATCACTTGATCCGAGCACATTGGGGCTTATTGTCATCACTCCCCAAGATGTGAATTACACAAAAAGCTCATTTCTGTCCGTTGTCAACCAGCAGGGCTGCAGCTTAGACAAGCATAAATTCTGAGGTCTCTCACAGACATGCTGGGGTGGGGTCCTTGTTTTCTTTCCACTCATGGCTGAACAGGGCTGGCCCCCACTGAATATTGGGCAATAGACATTCCCCAATTCAAACTCTTTTTACTATAATGTTAATTCCAAAATTTGCTTAGGGGTTTCCAATTAACTACCAAGACCTTTACTTATTTTGTGTTGTTTGGACCCAAACAACTTTCTAGGCTGATCTTGCCCATATCAAGTTTGCTCCCTCCTGCATGGATCTGCCTTTAGACTTCAGCTGGTGTGTTCCTGCTCTCTCCTGTGCCCAGCACAACTCATCCTCAAGCATTTGTTTGGATTGTTGTGAATTGACTCTAGGCTCATAGGTCTGTCCCAGTTTTCCATCTCATAGTTTAATTCCTTAAAGATATGGTGGCCATGAGTGAAAATGAGTTTGATTTTGCAAATGAGCACCTGTCAGGGCTACTTGCCTTCTACATTTGCTTTTAATGAGAACCTCAAATAATAGTTTTTGTTTTTGTTTTTTTTTAAAAAGGGGAAAAAACAGGTTTCTTTATTGGAAAGTTTGAGGCTTTATGTCTAGTTGCAATGGGGAAATTATCTATCTGGAAAACAACTTTCCAGTTGTACCATGGAAGCCTATTTTTTATACAATCTTGAACTGCCTTCCTACTTCCACCAGATACCTACTGAAGGCCTTTCTACAGTGAACACACTGAATTAGGTCTCTGAGAGGAAAATAAATATCCTCAGTGTGCAGCTTGAAAGGTCTATGGTACACTCGTACATTTGTGGTGGGACTGCAAATAGGGGCACCCAATTTGGAAAGCAGTATGGAGATTCCTTGGAAATCTGGGAATGGAACCACCATTTGACCCAGCTATTCCTCTTCTCACACTATACCCAAAGGACTTAAAACAGCATACTACAGGGACACAGCCACATCAGTGTTTAAAGCAGCACAACTCACAGTAGCTAAACTGTGGAGCCAACATAGATGTCCTTCAGTGGATGAATGAATACAAAAATGTGGCATTTATACACAATGGAATATTACTCAGCATTAAAAAAGAACAAAATCATGGCATTTTCAGGTAAATGGATGGCATTGGAGAAGTTTATGCTAAGTGAAATCAGCCAATCCCCTTCAAAAACAAATGCCAAATGTTTTTTCTGATATAAGGAGGTGACTCATAGTGGGGTAGGGAGGGAGAACATGGGAGAATTAGATTAATTCTAGATAGGAAAGAGAGGTGGGAGGGAAAGGGAGGGGGAAGGGGATTAGCAAGGATGGTGGAATGTGATGGTCATCATTATACAAAGTACATGTATGAAGACTTGAATTGGGTGTCAACATACTTTATATACAGACAGAGATATGAAAAGTGATATATATATGTGTATTAAGAATTATAATGCAAAAAAGTACATGTATAATGGCATAAATTGGCGTGAATATACTTTATATACAGAGATATGAAAAATTGTGCTCTATATGTGTACTAAGGATTGTAATGCATTCCCTGTTATTGTGTATTTTTAAAAATTAAAAAAAAAAAAAAAAAAGAAAGGTCTATGGAAGAGGCCAAGAGAAACAGCCAAAGGAATTGACATCCTAGGAGCGGATGAGAAATGGGTCAGATAAATATGTACAAATCACACCCAAACAAGACCTGGAAATTCATAACCACACAATAGAAGACGGAGTGAGTCAGTAAAAAGACTACAGTTACAGCCAATCCTATGTCAATGAGGATGAACACAGAAGCATGCTCTGGGGCTGGTGTTTGCATTGGAAATATCTACTAAGTTTAAAAGACCACTTGCAGTAAAATCAAGGGGTAAGATAAGATCTAAATAGATAAAAGTCAAAGAACTTCTCTATTAGTGAAGTTGAAGCTCCCTGAAATGCAAATGCTCAGGATGGGAAAACTTAGGTGGGGAAAACCTTGCTGTGTTGATGGATCATGTTGGAAGGCAAAACAAACAAACAAACAAAAAACTCCCTAAGAATTCCTGAACCATAACTTACATAAAACCCCTAATTTATGATGGTTGAACTTGTGAGATTTTTAAAATTTAGGATGATGCATAAATGTACACATTTTATAGAAACAGTACTTTGACTGTTATATTTTTAACTTTTTTATGTTTAAGTGTGATTTATTTATTTATTTTTATTTTAATTTGTTATATATGACCCCAGAATGCATTACAATTCACATTACACATATAGAGCACAATTTTTCATATCTCTGGTTGTACACAAAGTAGAGTCACACTAATTCGTGTCTTCATGCATATACTTAGGGTAATGATGTCCATCTCATTCCACGTCTTTCCTACCCCCTGCCCCCTCCCTTTCCCTCCCTCCCCTTTTCCCTATCTAGAGTTCATCTATTCCTCCCATTCTCCACCCCTAAACCCGTTATGGATAAGCATCCTTGAATCAGAGAAAACATTCAGCATTTGTTTTTTTGGGATTGGCTAACTTCACTTAGCATTATATTCTGCCGCAGTCTGGCTGGGCACAAAATCACGAGCCACTCAAGCAGGAACAAAGTTTATTTTTGAAACTGCTGCCAATGCCCCGTACGCTCGCTCCCGGGGGAAAAATGCCGACCCGACACACGTGGTGTTCTCCCGGACCAACAGGAAATCCCTCCTCCGGAATTCCCTCCTACTGCACTTCCCCAACCAATGGGAACTCTCCAGGAGTCCCTAGCAAGCCTAGGTGGACAACAGGGGTCTAATATCCATATGAATGCAGATCTTAACATAATCATATCATCTCAATGGCTTGCTGGCGTCACCTTTCAACCAAAAATGCCATGCATCATACTACTTGGCTATGGCTCTTAGCAATATTCTCCAGCTTTATCCATTTACTGCAAATGCCATGATTCTATTCTCTTTTAATGCTATTGAATAATATTCCTATATATATATATATATATATATATATATATATATATATATATACACCTCGATTTTTGACTTTTGATATTTTTCCTGAACTAGCAATATGTTGCAGGATCCTCTCATGAAGCTGGGCAGTGGTGGTGAGTGCAGCTCCCGGTCAGCTACAATCAGGAGGTAAACAATTGATACTCTATGGTGTGCTGTGTTGCTGCATATGATGTGCAGTAGGTTAGGTATAGTAAATACATTCTGACTTATGATATTTTCAGCTTACAATGGGTTTTATCAGGGTGCAACCTCTTCATTAGATAAGAAGAATCTGAACTTAAAAAGATTATGGGCTAGAATTTGTGTTAGTATTTGGCCTATTTTAAAAAAATTCTTATTTATTTTTCATTCATTTAGGTACTGTGACACACACAATTTGAAAAATCCTTAAGGTTAACTTTTCATGAAAATTGCCTTCCTGGATTCATCATTAAGAAATAGAACCATGATGTATTTAAATTTTAACTATTCAGGAGACCAAATTTTTAAAGTAAGATTTTAATCAAAACATGAACCTTAAGATCTGTATATAATTGTACCAGTTAGTAGTGTTTTCTCTCTCACAATTGGTTCAGTATCTATTATTAAGTGTTTATTGCATACAGGACCAGCGTAACTTTATATCATGTACAACCACAAGAATGGGATCCAAATTGGAATGGGTTGCACTCCATGTATGTATAATATATCAAAATACATCCTACTGTCATGTATAGCTAAGAACAACAACAACAAAATAAAAGAAAAAGAAAAAGAAAGAAAGAAAGAAAGAACAACATTTCATTAACACCCAGGGAATGATAATAGCCTTCTGGGACTATTTGGTGATGCATTACTTTTTTTTATGTGACTGATGGCCTATTTTTTTTTTTTTTTTTAAGAACTGGTTGTGTCCTCGGGTACCAATCAGGAACAAATGCAAATTATCTCTGCAGAGTCTCACTTTAAACTTGACCCCAAGAAAATTCCACACATCAAGTTCCCAGCAATATGAACTTGTAGGTACAAGTCACTAGACATGAGGATATAAGCTGTGAAAGAGAGTTAACAAAAACCAGTAACCATAGAATTAGACCAGCAAAGATTGTATATCATTGAAATTACCAGTGATAAAATATAAAAGAAGTATATTCAATGATTAAAGAAATCAAACAGAAGTTAATGATAGTTATGAGAAGGTAATTTATTTTCAGATTTGAAAAAGAACTGAATAGAATTTCTGGAAATGAAAAAATAATGATGAAAATTAGAAGACTATGGTTTGGCTAAAATAGCATGTTTGATACAGTTGAAGAGAGATTTATTAAGCAGGAAGATAAAATTACTTGTAATCCACCATAGGAAAACATAAAGATGGAAAATATAAAAGAGAATGGATATGGATAATAGTAAAAGAAGCTCCAATATATGTCTAATCATAGTCCCAGAAGAAGTAAATTGAAGTGGTAGAGGAGAGATAATATTAGAAAGTATAATACTTGAGAATATTTCAGAATTAATGAATGATACAAATTCCAGATGCAGCATATTTGAGGAATCCCAAGAGTAACAATAAAAAGAAAATCCACACATAAATACATTATTGCATCTACATCTACACATATCTGCTATTATGACATTGCAGAACACAGTAGTGTTCTGAAAAAGATCTTAAAAGCAGTAAAAGAGAGATTACCTGCAAAGAAGGTATGGCTGATTTTAAGTAGCCACAGAATAAGCCAGAAGACATGGAATAACTATTCATAAATTCAACTCTTTAGTTAAAAGACAAAGCTCGACATCCTGAATTTTCTTTAAAAAAATCCATACAATAACTGTTTATATGAGACACACTTAAAACATAAAAACATAGAAAGTTGAGAGTAAAAACATGGGAAAAAATACATGTAGGCAGATAATAACCAAAAGAAAATTGGCAGAACTATGTATGTTATTAGATAAAATGGCTTGAAGGCAAAGGACTTTACTAGGAATGAAGAGGGTGTCTAAATATTAAAGCTTTAATTTACCAGGAAAATAAATGATTTTAATCTTGGATGCACCTAATTACATATTTTTTAATTGATGAAACATCAAGGAGAAATAGACAAAACTACAACCAAACTGGGAGATTTTAACACATCTCTCTCAATAATTGATCCATCAAGCAGACAAAAAAATCAATAAAAACATAAAAAATTTGAACAATACAAATAGCAAATCTATTTTAATGAACATATGAAACACTTTATTCAAAAATGGATAACATACATTTATATCAAGTTATCATGGAACATTTATAAAACGATTCTAATTAAACAAGTCTTCAACAAAATTTAAAGTTTTGATGTTAATAAGACCATATTTTATGACTGCAGTGCTAATAAATTAAAAGTAAAAACAAATAAAACTTATGAAAACTCACATTTACACATTTTATCACTTCTAAATAATTCATATGTCAGAAAGAATGGGCATTAAAAATATGGATTAAAGCAAAAAGTAATAACTGAATTGAGCATTTGCTAACATTGTATTAAGGATTTATATTCATCAATATATGTATACATGTATACAATGGATATAGTCACAAAAGTGACTCCCCAAGGATACTTGGAAAATACTTTTTATCCAGGATGAGAGAAAAGAAGGTTGTTTACCAATAATGAATGAATTATAACTTCATATGGAATGAATGATATGTTGTCCTAGCCTGTTCAACCACTGTTTTGTATTCAGATCTTAGAAACAGTTTATGCTCAGGTTATGTATACTATTAGTACTAATTAGTATTTCATGGCTTCTTGTTTTGGAATTATTGGAAAATGTAGAAAATAGATAGATTGTAAAAGATAGTGGTGGTTGTAAATTGTTAGCAATATTCAGATTTTAAGAATTTCTTACAGGATTTTTTTTGTATTTGGAACTGAACAACAAAGAATAATAAAACATGGTATTTTAAGAATTTTAAGATTTTAAGAATTTCTTACAGGATTTTTTTGTATTTGGAACTGAACAACAAAGAATAATAAAACGTGGTATTTGGTGGTACCTAAATGGAAAATGTATGGTCTTAAATGTATGTGGTACTTAGAAATTTATAGTCTATTATGCTCATATTAAAGAAGAAAGCCTGAAAATAATCTAAACATCTAAATTATAAAATTACAAAAATATAATGAGCTTCCAAAAACTATAGAAGAAATAAAATAATCAAGAGAACAGAAATTTATCAACAAGGAAAAAAGTTACAGCAGAGTGATCAACCAAACTAAAAGTTTTTCTTTGAAAAGCATTAAGAAGTTGACAATCTCTGGCAAAATTAAAGAAGCTACAAATAAACAATATCAAGAATGAAATGGGACAAAACTACAGTTGCAGACAAATTTAAGATAATTACAAAAGACTAGAATGAATAACAATGGGAATGAAAGCAGAAGCATGAGAACTGTTCACATTAGCAGAAAGTATGTATTATCATATATGTTCTCTCTCCCTCTCTCTTGCCCTTCCACCTTCTGCCATGAGATGGCAAAGTTCCAATGCTCTCAGCAGTGCGGGCCCCTTGGTCTTGGACTTTTCAGCTTTCAGAAAGTATATATCTTCATAATATCATAAAATTGAGAGATAAAGCAGCCAAAATTCTACTACATTTCTTGTCTTGCCCATTGCTCCATCCCTAGCACCTGTCACATAGGGGGGTTCACTGTTGTACTTTGAATGTGTCACCTACAGTTCACTGTTGGAAACTTAATCCGCAGTGCAATAGTACTGAGGGGTGGGACCTTTCAGAGGTGATGAAGTCATGAGGGTAGAATGGATTAATGCTGCTGTCATGGCTGTCACGGGAGTAGGAGTGGGCTCCTGATACTAGACTGAGCTCAGCTCGCCACTCTCTCCCCCTCTCTCTTGCCCTATGTAAGGATTCTGGCTGTGGAAATGTACA
The DNA here is from genome assembly GCF_047511675.1 of Marmota flaviventris. Lineage (NCBI taxonomy): Eukaryota > Metazoa > Chordata > Mammalia > Rodentia > Sciuridae > Marmota > Marmota flaviventris. The sequence goes on from NC_092499.1 coordinate 66,888,260, forward strand.
AGGCAGCGTTCCTCTGGTGAGCAAACCCCTGGAGAGTAACAGGTGCCCTGTTATCCACATTTAGAATATTCTACAGTTCCTTCTGGAACTAGTAAGATGACTAGTATGTGCCTAGCTGCTATGGTAATGTCCTTTCAGAGGAGGCTCTGTGCTAGAGTCTTATCAGCCTCCACCTTATCTCAAACACTCAGCTTCTGGGAATAAAGGAATTCTCTAAGACAACACCAATGTGTCACTGCACCTAAACCTGCCCACATAACAGTAACTTTATACAATGAGCAATATGTTCTAATTATGTCAGTGACCTAATGTGACCTATGGATATAAGTAAAGCTGGCAGCTCAGATGAGCTGTCCCTTTTTACTTTGCCCCTGCACCTTGCTTGCTTCTGTCTCTTGTTGTTTTTCTTTACAGCCCTTCTACCTTCTGCCATGACATACAAAGCTCCAAGGCCCTCAGCAGATGTGGGTCCCTTTATCTTGGACTTTCCAGCTTCCAAAACTATAAGGAATAAATCTCTATTCTTTATAAATTTCACAAAATGGATACAGCAACTGTTGATATTTTAGTATACTTATGTTTATATTTATTTTAAAACATAGTTCACTCATTCATTGATTTTTAAGCATCAATAACACAGATACTAGATGAAAAATGATTAAAAAATAAAGCACAATGACAGACAGCATCTGCTTTGTTATTCTTTAACACTTAAAAAACAACTATGAATTTTAAAGCAGATGATCTTATTTAAATTTCCCTGGCAATGAAATGAACAATATGTGCTTCCTACAGCTATGCCTTTGTGAAGGAAACAAGGAAAGATTTTTTTTTATTAGCAATTCTCTTAGGCCAACATCCTAGCTACATAAAGTTGGTCATTACTAGCAAGAACTAGAACAATATTATTATTATTTTATAATGTCATCAAACAAAATTAGCAGTTTCTGGCAAGTGGTTTAAGAAGACACAGTTTCCTGGCACACAGAAAGGTGTAGAAACAAAAAAAGGAAAATTAATGTGAAACATGGAAAAAAATTCCTCTGAGAACATACTAAGACCTTTGCCATCTAAACTGATGGAGTTGACCTATGAGGTCTTTGTCATCTTTTGAAAATCTTTCCTTGATAAAATAATTTTTCAAAACTCTTTTTTCAAGGAGGATACATGGTAGTATTTTTTAAAGAACTTGCATATCTGAGCATTTTCTTGTTGTTGCTGCCTTTTTAGATGCAACATTCTCAAGGACCCTATACCTACATTCTCCTGAACTAGTAGTAAGTACTGTTTCTAGGTCCATATGTACATCTGTAAAGGAATAGAGAAAATTCTGGAAGAATGCATACAAAATCTTCAACAGTGGTTATTTCTGTTAAAGAGGGTATTTTGAGTGTGCATGTATACACATATGGTGTTGGTGGGGGCAGTTAATACTACCTGTAGTATTTTAATTTTAAAAAATATTTTAAGCAGGGAAGGTATAAAGCATTACCAATAAAATTAAAAATAAAATTAAAATGAAACAATTCCTTGAGTCATATCATATTTCCTTCAAGATGTTATAGACATTATTTTATTGCCTCTAGCACTTAATTCAATAAATTTCTTTAATCATTTTTGAATGTTGACTATGCATCATTGTACAGGAAATCTAAAAGTAGAGCTTACACAAACTGTAAGACAGATACTTATCAAGTAACCATACAAATAAAAACAATAAACAACAAAAAAGTGCTTTGAAAGGGCTCTGTCTCACCAGGTGATGCCCTCTGTTGTGTTCTGATGCAGCACTAATGCCCCCACCAGATGATAGCACCATGCTCTTGGACTTCCCAGCCTCCAGAACAGTGAGCCAAATAAACTTCTATTGTCAAAATTTACCCAGCCTATGGCATGCTGTTGTGGCAACAGAAAACTTACTGAGAAAATTGCCAAGAAATTATCTGGTTTGGAAAGTTAAAAATTAAAGGAGAAAAAAATAATTTTGAATCAGGAAACATTTTTTTCTGTCATAAAAATGAGAAAAAAAATTCCAGTGGCTCATAGTGAGGCCCTAAGCAACTCAGCGAGACCCTTTCTCTAAATAAAATATAAAAAAGGGCTGGGGATATGGCTAAGTGATTAGCCTCTGGGTTCAATCCCTGGTTCCCCCCAAAGAGAGAGAGAGAGAGAGAGAGAGAGAGAGAGAGAGAGAGAGAGAGAATAATGTAAGTAGATCAATTAAGATTTTTTTTAAAAGATATTTTTAGTTGTAGTTGGACCCAACACCTTTATTTTATTTATTTATTTTTATGTGGTGCTGAGAATCAAACCCAGGGCCCCGCACATGCCAGGCGAGTGCTCTACAGCTGAGCCACAACCTCAGCCCTCAAATAAGATTTTGATATTATCTATTCTTAATGAATATAAACAATGTGATAAGTGATTAGAATTTTTGAAGTTAAGTAAAAATGTTAATTTAGTGCACCTAGTGGATTTGTTATTTTGAATATTGAGAATTTGGTATATAATTTTTAAATAGAGTCTCCATTACTTTTTACTCCATAAAAACAAATACAAGACAAATACTTGAGAAATATTTATTTGAAGGGCCTCCAAAGCATTAAGTCTCCTTATGGGAGAGATGGAGAAAGTAAGTGCAACCTATTGTGAAGATATTGCCCATGTTTCTGGTTGGCACAGACCTGGGTCCTGAAATCACGATGCAGGGAGAAAGACCCAGCCACTAGCCAAGGGCAATGGTACTTGCCTGTAATTCCAGTGGCTTAGGTGGCTGAGGCAGGAGGGTCGCTATTTCAAAGCCAGCCTCAGCAACTTAGGCCCTAAGCAACTTAGTAAGATCCTGTTTCAAAATAAAAAATAAAAAGGGTTGGGGATGTGGCTAAGCACCCCTGGGTTTAATCCCTGGCACCAAAAACAAAACAAAACAAAAACACCCAACCCCTACTCTTCTAGGTGTTTTTATTTGCCAGGAAGAGAGAAAGAAGCATGAAATAGATTAGTTTTCTCAGTTCATCTTTTCAATAGTTAGCAAAAATTCTTCTATATTTTGATAACTACTAGTTTATGTCAATGTTTTTATTGTTATTGGAAACTCTAGCAATATGTATTTTAGTGTAAATGTCAGAGAGATTGAATAGGGACTGCTAGCTAGATGCTATTTAAATTGGAAGGCTCCCCACCTCTCTTTATAAAAATATTTTGTCAGTTGTCAATGGACCTTTATTTTATTTATTTTTATGTGGTGCTGAGAATTGAACCCAGGGCCTCACACATGGTAGGTGAGCGCTCTACTACTGAGCCACAACCCCAGCACACCCCCATCTTTTGCAAAAGAATGAACATATTCCCCACAAGTGGGAGTTCAGCTGCCAGCTATAGAAGATGCTGGAGCTTAAGGTTTCAGTGCAGAGGAGAGGAAAGAGGCATTGAGGAATTATGTCACTCCTTTGCAACACCCTGGGATGGGAAAGTTGATCAGGGCAGTAAACCACGTATGATGGTGTATGGGGGTGCTGACAAGGGCCAAAATTCCTCCCAAGCTCTGGTGTAAAATCTAGGCTCACACAAAGGGAAACTCTGTTACTTGACTTTCCAGAGGCAGTGACTTTCATTAATGTGCACGGAGGCATCTCATAGTTTAGCAGAGACTCTATGCACTGTGTTTATTTACATGAGTATATGCTGTAATAGAAAATGAATGTAGAGTAGATGGAGGCGAGTTCTCAAAACTCATGGTTATTTTCTAACTGATGTGTTGGGAAGTTTGTACTTGCTTAAGCTGCAAAGTTGGGTTTCTATAACACATAACTAAATGTTATTTCTAGTCATATAATTTCTGTTCATTTTTTGTCACTACACTTTCCTTTAGGTTCCCATGATCTCTTCTCCTTGCTCTGTTTTTATGCCAATCATACCTGGTATATAGTATGTGCTCAATAAATTATAGCCATTACTAGTTTAATGACAAGGTCAAGGATATGTAGCAAGTGTCTTTTTAAAAAGTATGCTTGCCTTGAAAGATGACAACATGAAGGTCAGTGAAGAAAATGTTTATCTTCTGTTACTGCTATTTTGATTCAACAAATGTAACCTTGGGTTGTCAGCATTTCTTAAATGCAAAACAAAAAAAGTGTAGTCTTTGCTACACAAGACAAGAATAGTTATCCACATGGAAGTAAGTTTAAATAAGTTCCTTCTTCTGGTAAAGTAAATTTAAGGAAAGAGAATTGAACCTGGAAAAAGTCTTGGGACTGTAGCAGAAAGGTACCCTGCTCTTGGAAGCCTTTTAAGCCCAGACTGATGCCTCTGACTAACAGGAAACAGAATTACTCCTGGCACAGAGAGAAGTATCCTTCTTGGAACCAAAAGGTCTGTTGCAGGTAGTGGCGAGCTAAATTTCACCATCCTTGTTGTCTAACATAGTACAATGAATAGGCTCTTGTTTAAACATCTGAGTGTATAGGATGCTTGAATTTGAAAACCCATGGGGCCAAGTGTGGTGATGCATGCCTGTAATCCCAGCATCTCAGGAGGCTGAGGCAGGAGGATCACAAGTTCAAAGCCAGTCTCAGAAAAAGTGAGGCACTAAGGAACTCAGTGAGATCATGTCTCTAAGTAAAATACAAAATAGGGCTGGGGATGTGGCTCAGTGGCTGAGTACCCTTGAGTTCAATCCCCAGTACCCACCCCCATCAAAAAAATAAAAAGAAAGAATACCCATAGGATTAGGCAGCCTATGGAACAAGGTGCCCCCATTTCTGGGGAGTAGTTAGGCCAAATTATTAGCACATTACAAGTCTACCTCTGTGGTGAGGTGCCCTGGGAGGCTACAGAATCCTGAGTTTGGGGGAGGGCAAAACTCTAGAATTTTCTAAAGCTATTCCTGAACTAGACCTGGAAATCCTTCCAGTGTAACCTCACCACTATTTCCATGAAAAATATCCCTCTGTCTGCCTCCTCTTGTTCCATTAGGGAAACACAACCCAGGCTCATTTAGAGCAGGAATCAATCCTCTGTATGCCAGTTAATTTCATTCTGTTCCTCTGCTCCACTGCCTGGACCACTAACGCCATTTTGAAAATGCATTGCTATTGTACACAGGGCTGACTGAGAGAACAGGGAGGATCGCTTAAATTATTAAGACTGGGAATCCAGAAAAAGGGACTTATGCAATGTTTGTGGAGGGTGATTGCTTGACATGACCAAGTGACCAGCTGTGCAGCTAAGTTGCTGCCCCAGATCCTTCACTAAGACTTGGAGTCCAGGAGCCCTGGCTTCCTCCTGGGGAAGCACCTGAATTCCTTGAGTTCATGACTTCCCATCTGGATTGAAGACTCCCGGGTTGAGGAGACAGCCAGTAGGAACATGACATTGTCAGGGCTCTTCTGTGTCCCATGGGTCAGGACCAGCTTCTCTGAGAAAAGTGGCACCTGATCTATGGATGGTGGAGGGGACAGTGTGAGGATCTGCCTGTAACTGCCTCTGTGTTAAGTGCCATCTTAATTAGCACCAAAATATACTCTCTCTTGCAAGAGGCTGGAGAATGCATGCTGAATGGATCTTTAGAAACACAAGACGTGGGCTCTGGATGCTAACAAATGCTGACATGAGTCAACACTTATTTCTTATCTCAATTAGATTCTCACTCTTTTTTGGACGACAGCTACCCCAACTGCTGGCAGTGTTGTCATTAGCTGGAGGCTAACAGGGCCTCCGGAATGGAGCTTATTAAGAATAAATGAACCTTGGGTTCAGACCCCTTAGGGGTTTGGTTTTCCGAAGCGAGGCACAAATAAAAACTCAGCTGCGAAGGCCTTGCATTATTATATTTTCTGGGTTATATTGATCTCCAGGGAATCTATTTTATGCATTTCTAAGTTGTTTGTTTTTTTTTTTCAACAGAGGAAATCAAATTTTAAACAATCCTCAATTATCAGAGCGGCTTCTTCTAAAATGGAAAGATAGCTACTTTAAAAATGCCCCTTCTTCCGTCAATACCTTGGTTCCCTGAGCCTTGATCCTGGCTGCTGACTTAACTGTGGGGCCACAGCTTCTTACTCTAGTTAGCAAGTTTGTGGAGTGCAGCGCGGCTCTAGACGGAGAAATGATTTCTAATTTTCCCACTGCCTCATCAGCAAAATGGACAGGTAAATCCCATTTGCTGAGGCTTTATTACTTTTGAAGATGTAGGAGCCAGAAAAGAGCCCAGCTGGGTCCCTCATCCCAGGTGGAGCTGGCAGGACTGGCAGACAGAAGGATCAGCTTTTGACTGTTAACTGAGGACAAGGTAGTCTGAAGGTGATGGTGGGGAAATGAAAGTGGAAACCCTTGATGTTGGTTTCTGTGAATAACTGCTTTTAGGAGAGCTGGGCAGGGTTCAGGACTGCCTCGGGTAAGTGTGAACTAAAAGGCCAACAGCACCATGTTGGAAGAGGCCCAGCTGCCACGGCGAGGTGGGTGGGTTGTTGTGGTTGACAGCTCGTCCCATTTTCTTGAAATGCCAGTCAAGAGGCATCACAGCTCAGCCTGAGGAAGGGTGGCCCAGTCACCGTAGGATCATAGGGAGCTTCTGTGTGATTCTGTGGGCAGAAGAAGCCAGTGAAAGGCCTTCTAGGCTGGGGTCTTGGTTGAATCCTTAGGTCGTTATTTCGTGGTCACATGTTTACAGGTTTCTATTTCCTCAGGTGAATGTTTATCTCAGAGAAGATCCTATTACAGGAGAAGGGCACTCGCCCAGGAAGCTCTTGCCAAACCTTACCTTTCCTTCCGCCTGTGCCCTCGCTCGAGACGGTAATTTACCAAAAATGTGTAATTACGCAGTTGGAAAGTGTTTAAATTGAATTGTCAGGGAAATGGCACGGAGTACCTCGCTATAGGCCAGGTGTGAATTTGAAATAATGAGACTAACATTTCAGTTTTTATAGAGATGGACAAAAGAAAAGCACTAATTCTGAGTTCTGACTTCCCTCTTCCTCAATTTAACTTGGGACAACCGAAGGCAAAACCCTGCACACTTACTGTTCCAGAATTGTTTTCTCTTTATTGGTTTCCAAACTCTCATTGAGAGTTCCTTTTGCTTTTTTCTTTCTTTTCTTTTTTTTTTTTTTAAATTTATGGTTGACACATAATAATTGTGCATATTTCTGGGGTTCAAGGTGATGTTTCATTACATGACTACATGGTGTAATCATCAATTCAGGGCAATTAGTATATCCACATCTTAAAATTTATCATTTCTTTGTAATTAGAATGTTCAAAAACCTCTCTAGCTATTTGAGATAGATATTATTATCCAATCTAGTCATCCTGCAATGCAGAAGAACACCATAATTTATATTCCTTCTGACTATCCCCTGACCAATCTCTCTCCATTCCTCTTTTCTCTTCCCTTCTAGAGGCTAGTATTCTACTCTGTATTTCTGTGAAACAACTTTTTTACATACAATGTATGAGTGAGATCATCCAGTGTTTGCCTTTCTGTATCTGGCTTATTTATTTAACATGATATCCTCCAAATTCATCCAGGCAAATTATAAGATTTGGTTCTTTTTTGTGGCTTAATAGTACTCCATTTTGTATATATAACACATTTTCTTTACTCATCTATCAATGAATGCTTAGGTTGGTTCCATATTTTGACTATTGTGAATAGTTTTCCAATAAATATAGGAGGGGAGATATCTCTTTGACATACTGATTACATTTTCTTTGGATATATACCCAGTAGTGACATAGCTGGATCATATGGTAGTTCTATTTTTAACTTTTTGCGGAAGCTTCATAATGGTTTCCATAATGGCTGTTCTGTTTTATAATCCCACCAATAGTGTATAAAGATCACATTTTCTCTACATCCTCAATGCTAATCTTTTGATTTTTTTGTACTAGGGATAGAACTCAGGGGCACATAACCACTTAGATGCATCCCTAACCCCTAGCCCTTCTTATTTTTATTTTGAGACAAGGTCTCATTAAGTTACTTAGGGCCCTCTAAGTTGCTGAGGCTGGCCTCAAACTTGCAATCCTCTTGCCTTGGCCTCCAGAGTCACTGGGATTATGGGCATGCACTGGCTGATTTTTTTTTTTTTTAATAGTTACCATTTTAACTGGAGTGGGATGATATCTCATGTAGGTTTGTTTGGCCTAATATTTAGTGATGTTGAACTTTTTCTTTAGTTGCAGATGGACACAATATTTATTTGTTTATTTATTTTATTTGTTTATTTCTACGTGATGCCAGGGATTGAACCCAATGCCTCACGCATGCTAGGCAAGCACTCTACCACTGAGATACAGCCCCGGCCCAAACATTTTTTTTTTTTTTCATATATCTGTTAGCCATTTGTATTTCTTCTTTTGATAAATATCTAATCAGGTCTTTTACTCAATTTTCATTTTTATTGTTGCTATTGTTAAGTTCCTTGTGTGTTTTGGATATTGACGCCTTATTTGATGTATACCTTGCAAACATAACTCTTCCTCTCTGTAGGTTTCTTTGTTGATTATTACCTTTGCTGCGCAGAAAACTGTGTTTGCTGTAGTCCCATTTGTCTATATTTATTTTTGTTGCTTGTGCTTTTGAGCTTTTATTCAAAATATCCTTGCTTAGACCTATGTCTTCTAGTAGTTTCAAAGTTTGGGGTCTTACATGTAAATTCTTAATCTGTTTTGAGTTGATTTTTTATTTGGTGAGAGACAAGGGTCTAATTTAATTCTTCTGCATATGGATCTCCAGTTCTCCCAGTTTATCGCAGAGGGTGTTGTTTCTTATTTATTTGTTTATCATGTATAAGGAGAAAAGATCAGTTTAATCTAAGGCTTGTTGATGGTGAAGGCAGAAATCTTCTTGGATCCTCTCTCTGCACACGTGGTGGTTTCAGTCCTCTCAGCTTCTGAACTAGAACATGAAAGAGGGGCAAAGCCCCTTTCTAGCATTTTGTTGTCTTTTGTTCTCATATTTCCCCAGGAAAGAGTATATCTAGTTACCAACTTTCTACCATTTTATCCAGAAATCTTCCCCTCATTTAAAATATAACGCTTCTCTCTCCCACCCTGTGGCTGGTTTCTGAACAGGAAGCTAATGTGGGCCTAACATTCTTAGTAGAACCTAAGGCTCCTGAAGTGAACATGGGCATTTTATAACATAGGCATTTCTGTCAAGAGCCCCTTATTTCTCTTCAAAGTAGTCCCCTTAGGATACCATTAACTTATTCCAACAATGAGGACATTGCTCAAAATGCCAACAGGTCTCCTCTTCTGAAATAGTCCCCCAACTGGGTTAAGAAGCATATGGGAAGACGTGGATCCTCATGACTGTGCATCCTCATGACTGTGCATCATATAGAAACACACAGCCTTACTTTTTGGGGGACCAAAACCAGTATTGCACAAGTGGGTCACCTACATTCAACTTTTATCTTTCAAAGTGGGATCTAAACCACTTCTGTTTCTCAAAATGAAAACCATCTTCAAAGGATGAATATTTACCAGCCACCATTAGTGAAATTCTAGAGAAAATGCCATAGGCTATGAAAGCAATTCCTAAAATGAAGCTCCATGAATTTTTAAAATGGCAGCAGCATTTGACTTCCATAGGAACTCCCAAGGAGACTTCATTGGAACAAATAATAACTTGTTTAGATGTTCAACTTCTGAGAAATTTGTTACAAAAAGGAGTCTCATTTGGTCTGGGAAATGAAACAAGTTGGCTTAAAACGATGGTCTCGCTCCATCTGGGATATGAGATAAATGGGTGTCAGCCCTGCAAGTGAACACAGGCAAAGTGCTTAGCATCTCTAGCTTTCTGATTCTTCACATTAAAAATGAAAGGTTTAGATTAGATGATCTCCAAGGACTGTTTTAGTTTTAATACATTATGATTCACTTATGAAACATTTATTGGGCAACTACTGTAAGTGTTAGATACTGCTGTAGACAAAGTGATAACACAATCCCTGTCCACAAGAGCTAGCCAAGGCATACAGATCATATATAATTTTTATATCATCAATATCATCATATGCTACACTCATGTGTTATGCAATATTACATGATATTTTTTGCTACATAAAATGGCTACATGATTCACCAAATATTTTTCTTTTCTCCCTGGGGCTCACAAGCTAGATTTTTCCCCCTGCCCTAGACTCTCTTATAATTAATTAGGTGGGATCAAGTGGCTGAAATCTGTCTAATCAGATGTGAGCAGAGGTGACAAATGCTGCTTCTAGTCCTGGTTTATGATACTGTCCCATGTGTGAACCTTCTCTCTTTCATTTATTGGCTGAATAAAAATTTCTACAGAGTCAGAACAGTATGGAGCCTCAAAAGGAAAGAACCTTGGGTCCCTGAATGACTCCGTGGAACATGAAGGGTACACATATCCTGCCAGCCCGCTTTGGACTGTGACATGAGGGACAAACAATATTTATTGTGCTAATCCACTTCAGTTTTGGTATTCATTGTTATAATGTTTAGGTCATCCTACCTGATATATTTACCTTATGAAAGAAGCAGCCTCAAGTCCTTAGATGGCAGTGGTGATGGCAGGGAGGCAATATAAAAAAGCCTCAAGCAGAGAAAGTGCTAAAAAGAGCCTCAGATGGGGAGAGGGTCCATGTATAAAAGGAAAAAGGATCATGTGAGAAACAATTGCTTAAGTATTACAGTAGTTAATGATCTAACCTCAGGATATCTGTTTTCAAAAAAATTACTTGAAAAAAATGGGTTATCCAGCACTTTCAGAAAAGTGGCCAAATGATCCGTACTTTATTTCTCCACACTTGAAGGACATTATAAAGTCTTTTGAAAACTATTCAGTCGAGTGTGTAGTCTTCGTGTCTAATAAGAATGTCGTCTAGCATGCTGGCTCTAAGACCTGACTGTCTGCTGTCTTGCAGGTTCAGAATCTCATAAGGGGCTGCCTAGAAGTTTAAAATGCCATTTTTTAGAAGTCAGGATCATGTTAACAATGCTAAAGATAAAATCTAAACAGATGCCAAAATTCATTTAAAAGCCAATGTATTTGATTATTTTTAGCTCAGTTGTAAAGAAGATGTTACTGAATTCTAATTGGTATTATTTGTGATAAGCAGAATAATGGCCCTGCCAAACAGGTCCATGAGTTAATTCCTGAAGCTTATGAATGTTACCTTACATGACAATAGGGATTTTTATATGTGGTTAAATTAAGGATCTTGAGATGTATTAGCTAGATGAGCCCAGTGTCACAAGGGCCCTAACAAGATCAAGACAGGAGCAATAGGTTCTATAAGGAGATGCACCAGGAGAAGCAGAGGTCAGTGTGAGGTGAGGCCACATGCCAAGGAATGTGGGCAGCCTTTAAAGGGCAAATGACCAATGGGAGAGGATAGTAAGTGCTGCAGTCTGGCTGGGCACAAATAACCGGAAGGTCACGAGCCACTTGTAGATTCAAGCAGGAACGAACTTTATTTCTGAACCCACGGGAACGCCACCCACGCGAACTCTCTAGGAACCCCGCGAGAGCTCAACTGGAACTCAACGGGAACTCCATGAGAACTCAACCATCACCATCCTAATGGCTCGCTGGCGCCACCTCTCAACCACTCCCTCTGGCAAAATGCCAGGTGCCATCCCTACTCGGCTGTGGCTCTCAACAAGTAAGTCTATAAATAACCCACACATAAACATTCATCTAGTTTAAAACAAATCTCTATGAAATAATGTGCAGAAAGGATTATTTTTTTGAAGACATGATACTAGTAAAATTGTATATACTTATGCAAGGAAATGAATTTTCACTCCTATCATGCCATAGATAAAAATTCCAGATGGATTATAGCTCTCAAGATGGAAGGTAAAACAACAAGCCTTCTATAATATAACAGGGGATAGTATCTTCATGACCTCGAGACAGGCAAATATTCCTTAAAAGTATTAACTATCCAGATTGGTAAACTGGATTACATTTAAAAACGACTCTGTTCATCATAAGTAAAAAAGAAATCCATATAATGGGAAAATGTTTTTGTAACACATCATAGCCAACCAAGTTCTCATATCAAAATGTAGGAAAAAGAGCCAGGGAAATTGCTCACTGGTAGAGCACATCCCTAGCATGTGTGAGACCCTGGGTTTGGTCCTCAGCACCATAAATAATTAAAATAAAATAAAATAAATAGTGGGAGGAATTCTTGCAAATCAATAAGGCAGAGAGTCAAATTTTTAAGATGAGAAAAAGAAAGACTTGAATAGGTACTTTGTAAAAGACAATTTCCAAATGTCCAATAAGCATACAAAAAGGCACTTAAATTGACCATATCATTTTTTAAAATTTTCTGTCTTCTGATATTTGGACATCTGGGACCTCAGATGCCCCTGGAGGGACTGTATCTATGAGGATTAGCTAATTGCTCAAGATAGATTGAACAATTTGTATTTGAGAACACCTTTTTTTTTTTTTGTATTTGAGAACACCGTTTTTATGTGCAAACCAACTAATCCAGAACTCACTCCCCAAACTCCTTCTATGTTGATCTCACATTCTGCCATCCCTCTGCCCTAATCACCCCAGGGTCAGGTACCAGACAACCAGAGGTAGCCCCTACACCCCACAGACCATTGACATTATTTGATCCAGCCAATCAGAAACCTGCTCACCCTATCTTGTCCATTCCTTCCCATGGAAACCATGATAAAGTCTCTTGCCCATGTTTGCCCTCCTTTCTCTGCCTTCTGACCACCTTGGTGCTTCCCTGGGCCATATGCTACCTGGTGTGCTGTGATTCTTGTTTCTAGGGAACTGTGAATATAAAAACCATATCTGTGTGATCATACAACTTCTCTATCAGAATAACTAGAATGAAAAGATTGAAAATGCCAAATGTTTGCAAGAATGTGAAACAATGAGAGTTTTCACATACCATATATCCTGCTGGTGGGTGTGCAAATTGACACAATTATTTTAGAAAGCAGTTTGACAACAGCTACAATGATTGACAAGATACAGACCTTATGACCTACCAACTTCATTCCTAGATATACACTACAGAAATGTATCAAAATTTATAGTATGTACAAGAATGATCAAAGCAACAGTATTTGTAATGATCCAAAATTAGAAACAACTCCAATGTTCATCAAGAATGGGATGAATAAATATATGAAAGTATATGATATATTAATGTTTTAGTCAGCTTTTTTCTGCTGTTACCTAACGACCTGCAGAACAACTTAGTGAAGGAAAAATTTATTTTTGGCTCAGGGTTTCAGAGGTTTGGTCCATAGTTGGCTGACCGCATAGCTCTGGGTCAGAGGTGAGGCAGGACATGGTGGCAGAGGAAAGAAGCTCAGGACATGTCAGCTAAGAAGCAGAGAGAGAACTCTGCTCACCAGAAAATAGAAACTCAAAGTCATGCCCCTAGTGATCCATCTCCTCCAGTCACATGCTGACTGCCTACAGTTATCACACAGTTAATCCATATCAATATGAACCAGAACAATTAATATGATAGAATGTTATTAGGCGATGAAAATAAATTATCTACAATTATGTATAAAGAATCTCACATGCATACTGTTGAGCAAAAGAAGTCAGAACACAAAATGTGTATAATGTATGATTCTACATGAAGCTCAAAATAGGCAAAATGAGTCTTTAGTGATAGAAGTTGGGATAATAACTTTAGGATGGGGGCTACTTCTGTATTAATTGTATTGTTTCCTAATGTCAGTGATGGTTACATAGCTGTGTTCACTTTGTGAAAATCCATAAACTGTACATTTTGGGATTTGTGCACATTTTGTGTGAACATTGTACTTCAACAAAATTGTTGAAAAAATTCAACGAGAATTTTTGTGTGCAGAAGAATCAAGCAAGGATATAAATTGTATTATTATAAATGCTTACAATCATTTATGAGCAAAGCTTGTTCTACTAGGGGATCACATTGCTGGAACACCTGTGAAGTGGGCTTTAGAAGCTCAATTTTATTTTATGAGGCTGTTTATATCAAATGCTGTCCTGGCTGATTATTTGCCATAAAACTGTCTTGGTTATTACTGAAATTGGAGGAAATTGTGTTTGGGAGGCTCCCGCTTAGAGAGTTGGTGGTTTATTTGGGGTTGTGTTTCACTCTGTGTCCTTGGCTAGGTGCCACTTACTGATGTTACTTAATCTTGGTGAGTATTTCCTTATCAGTGGAATGGGGATAATAATAGTAATCGCCTCACAGAGCTGTCGTGAGAATCAATAAAATAGTATAGTGAACGGCTCAGCACAGGATCAGGCACTCAGTGCTCAGTAAATATTTGCTATTATTCTTTTCATTGTGTTTGTGTTCTGGCATGATTTCAAGATGTAGAATTCAATTGTGTTTCTGTGACGTGTGGACAGGAAGTGGAAGAGGGATGTTATAAAGAGGAGTTTGGTCATAGCTTAACTCTCCTGCCCACTCCAGGTTAACCTACTGAACCTAAGAGCTTTGATGAGTGCCCGTCAGGTCACACTAAGTTTAGTGTAGTACACGGGGGATGATTCTTTGAGTAGAGAGGTCTTGGGGTTACCATGAGATTAAGAGATGCTATTGCTATTCAAGGTTTTCTTTAACCTGAGTCTGCCTGAGGAAAGCTTTACACCATAGCCAGAAAACTCAGGCCCCAAATGAATAAGAGGCCAAATTAACATGGTTTGGGCCCAGAACTGAAATCCTGTGTTTATCTGCTTGTCTGAAAAATAAAGTATTCCTCAAAAGGTAATTGTGGATTTAGGGAAGATTTCTTAGGCCTGGGGTCAGAGCTACATTAAAGCCTGCACGTGAGGATACTTGCTGTTTGTAAAGCACAATAAAAGATCAAATAAATGCACTTACGAAGTGTACGAACAGTCCATAAGCCAAATGGGGCTTCTGAGTTACCCAGGAACCTCATATCATTGTCCCTCTAGCCTTTAGCTTGTCACTCTAAATGCTTCTGTTAACTGGGATCTAAGGCTGGCCGCTCACACTTCTCCGTACTGCCCTGGGGATTCTCCAGCAACCAACCTCATAAGCCAGAGTTATTATAGGCTGCTTTACAAGATGTCCAAAGCCAGCTGTGAGTTTGTTTCATGTAACTCAAAAAAAACTAATGGAATCACTGACATAAAATCTCTAAGTAACATATTCACTTCCTCCTTCCATGCATGTAGCCATGGCCTGGGATGTGGAGCTAGAGGAAAAATCAGGATTACTGCAATTTGAAGTTGGGGTCAGGCTAAGCTATCCACTGCTGGTTCTAAATCTCTCCTTGAGATGTTAGCTGACATGTTAGCAGGAGATAAATGGTAAAGTTCAAGGAGAAACTAACTCACCAACCTTGGAAATTTATAACCAACTGTGTGTATGTAAGAGGGATTTTTCTGACTCTTCATAACTATAACAAAGAATTTATTTACATTAGAAAGAAAGTCTGTCTAATATGCTTTTGAAGAGAAACTATTTGAAAACCTGTACAAAAAAAGTACAGCTTTTTATTTTTTGGAATTGAGAAGAACCTCATTAACTGGACATCCAGAGAAAGGAAGACAGGAAACTCTCTTGTTCATGTCACCCACTTCTGAATACATTTTGATTCCTTTCTAATTTTGCATAAAATTAGAAAAGAAAGAAGAAAAAATAAGATTCTTGAGGAAGGAGCTTATTGGGGAAGGCAGAGATTGGGCAAAGTCAAATGGGCTTGCCTTTTGACCCCTGCTCTGCCACTTACTAGGTGTGTGACCTTAAGCAGGTCACCGTGGCTTCTGTTCATCTATGAAGTGAAGATAAGAACACAGATGACAGACAGAGTCCTTGAGATGGAGTTTGAGGCCCTGCCCTCTTTTTTCTCTATGCTTCTCCCTGTTCTCAAGGTGAGGTCAACCATGTTCCCATCTCCCATCCCCACTCATGTGCCCCTGTTCCTGTCTACTCAAAAACTCTATCTGGATGTCTCAAAGAGAACTTGAACCACATCCAGAATCAAACTCTTCACTTCTCTGAAACTTGGTTCTCTTTTCAGTCTGTCTTACCTGAGGGGTCCCCCCTACCCACTGGTAAAACCAGACATCTGGGAACCCATGTCTGTCTCTCCGTTCCCTTTCCTCACCATCCTCTCCCATTTTCAAGTCATTAAAGTCTTAGAAATGTTAATTCCTGTGTAACTCTAAAATCCATCCACTTCTACCTGGGTCCACTGCCACCACTCTGTTTTTACATTCCCAGGACACATTCCCAGCTAACTAGTCTCCCTTCTAGTTAGTTATTTTGGTTCTCCTCTGCCCAATAGCCAGACTGATCTTTTCAAAATGCTGTCTGATCATGTCATTTACCTGCCTGTGCCTTTTGGTGGCTTCTCATTACCTCCAGGAGATTGGCCAACATCTTGATCATGATCTTCAAGGACTCTATGGTTTAACTTTTCCCTACAAGTTCAGCCTCCCCTTGCCTCACACTCTTCTTTGTCTATAGAACCTCATCGGAGTCTTCTTTCAAGTCTTCTTGTTTTTGTAGCCTTCGATCGTGAAGTAGTTTCAAACTACTTAGCAGAAATGCTGCAAAACTAGTATAAAGAATTCCTGGATGTTGTTAACACATATTCCTCAAATGCTAAAATTTACATGCGTCTAATCATTCTCTTTTTTCTGAACTTTTTGAGAGTTCTATAATAAATAAATTCATGAATATACTACTAATTTCATTAATTGTCTCTTAGTGTCTTTTATACAAAAAAGAATAAACAACTGTCTTTTTGCTCCAAGATCAGATTCAACTTAGTTGCCATGTCTCCTTTGATTCTTTAATCTGGAAGAATTCCTCAGTTTTTCTTTTGTAACCTTGGCATTTTTGAAGAGTCTTGGGCAATTATTTTTAGAATGTCTCTCATTTGGGGTTTGTGTATGATTAGTCAAGATTAGATACAAGTTGTTGCTTTTTGGCGGGAGTATCCCAGAAGTGATTTTGTATCTTTTTAGTGTATTGTATCAGGATGTTTGGTCAGCCCATTAGTGCTGATATCTTACTTGGATCATATAATTAAGCTGAGGCCTGTCAGATTTCTCCAATGTAAAGTTACTATTTTTTTTCCTTTGGGATAAATTAACCTTGTGGGGAGATACTCTGAGACTATGTTAATGAACTTTTACATAAAATAATAAACTTTTGTCTTTTAGTGTTAGAATCCATTGATGAGTCTTCAGAAATTACTACTTTGGTGATTTCCAAATGATTCTTCTTTCATGAATTTTAAAATGCCATGCTTTCTCCTGTCCCAGGACCTTTGCATGTATTACATCTTTTGGTAATACATGCCTGGAATACTCCTCTGCTCCTTAATATGAATATACTACTAATTTCACTAATTGTCTCTTAGTGTCTTTTATACAAAAAGAATAAAAAACTGTCTTAACTGCTTAACTCTCATTATTTCTTTAGATCTCAGGCCAAACACTGTTTCCATGGTGATATCTTTCTGTCTCTTTCCCCATACTAGGTACGTTTCCCATTTATGCATTTTTATTGAATCATATAGCACCTTATAGCACTTATAGTTTTATACTTATTTGTGTAATTATTTAAAGTCAGTCTCCTCCACATACAAGTGTTTGTTTTCATGCACAATTGTACTTCTGATGCCTAGCATAGCCCCTGGTATACATAAACTATTCATTAAATTTAGCTGAAAGAATGAGTGAATGGATTGCATGAGGTTTTTGTGAGGATTAAAAAAGTAAGATATATAGAATTCCAAACATTTAGTAGAATCTTAATAAACATTGGCGACTTCCATATCTTCCTGCCGTTACCTGGGGTTAAATTTCTGGTAGGCAAAATGTTTATACCAAGCAAAAATTTGTCCCAGGAGGTGACCTTCTATGTCCTAAAGATTGATTTCCATTTGAACTTGACATTTCTATGGCAGCAAATTTCTAAAGAACAATTTGGACTACAACATAAGGTTTTATTTTCTTTTTTATTCATACATACATTAAAATGAGCTTCTGTTGCCCAGTTTTAGAAAGTGAACCCTTCTGCTGTCAAAATGATCTCCAGTTATTCATGAGAGTCTGACAGATGACTCACTTGTAGGGACTTGTCTCAGGGTCTTCTAGTCTGGCCTCTTCGCCCTGCTGCCATATGACATCTGTGGTTCATGGCTCTTACAACAGAGCCAGTTTCTGGGCATAACTATCCTCTACGGATGTCCTCCATTGATGTCCCCTCTCTGTCCTAGGGGAGGGGCAATACCACCTTCTTGTCCAAACATCTCAAAACAAGTGTTGGGAGCTTCAGATTGAAGATGCAAACCTGGGCTCATTCATAAAGCACCCTATTCAAAGACCCAGTTGAGATTTCGGGACTTAGAAAAACATGAAAAGTAAGAAGCTTATAACAGCAAAGGGTTCAGAAGGAAAGATCATTGGTGAATACAAGATTTCAAGAAATTCCCAGAGGAAGGCAAATTAGAGGGTGTTGGTAAGTGAGCAAAGCAGGGAAAGCCAGAGGCGGGGCCTGCAGGGGAGCTAAGGACCAATCTTCCAGTGAAACTTCAGAGTTTGTGACTCATGTTCCCACTGGTGTAGAAGAGGGTACCAAAGGGAGCTCAAAGGGGAAGAAAAGAGCTGTAGGAGTCGGCCCTCTATGCCCTTCTCCTTGGCCTCCATCTGTAGAACAACTAGTTGCTTTAATTGTTCCTAGACTGAAACACAAACAAATAAAAAGCAAAACAAGACAAAAAGTGGGCACTTTTCTAAAGAAAGAGAACAATCTTTAGCAAGCAAAGATCTTGGGGAGGCATTGCTATCCCAGAATAAAGTGGGTTTTTTTTTTTTTAATTTCTGGAATTTGGGTAGGTTGTTCCTCATTGATCACTCTGAAGTGAAGACTGCCATTAACTATGCCCCTTCCAGATGCACAAATTTATCATCAGTCTCTCCATCCAGGACAGAGGTAGGTCTGTTGGGGTGAATAATCATACAGTTCCTTGCAAGCAGGAGAAAGACCACACTGGCTACTTAGAAGACTCAGGTGTGTCTCTCCAATTTGAATGTGCATGAACACTATATGAGGAAGAAAAGCAGTAGGTAAAAGACTGAAATAAAAAGAACTGACCCTGGAGGAGGCAGAGCTGTTCAAGGAAACAGAAGATAACCTTAAAAAATCTGATGATACTCTGAGAAAGAATTGAGAAGACCTGGCGTTTAAGACAAGAATAGAATGACATGATAAAGGAATAATCAAAGAATTAACTCTTGGAATAAAATACTCTGTAAAAAAAACCCTTAAAATCAACTGCAAGTTTTGATTATAAAATCAAGGCAATCTTCCAAAATAAAGAAAGATACGTATAAAACATGTGAATAGAAAATAAGAAAAATGAACATTTTAGGATTCAACATATGACCAATGGGAGTTCCAGGATTTAGACTATGTAATACAGGGTAGAAAGTTTTGCAGTTATGAGGATGATTTCTAAGAGTTGATAAAAGGCATAAGTGTTAATCTTGACAGGGCTCATCAAATGCTGAGCAGCATGAAAAGGAGAATATCCAATTATAAGAATAATCTCATCAAACTAGAAGGGTCAAATTTAAAAAAATAAGAATTTTCAGAGTGAAACAAACTAGAAAATAAATAGCCTGCATTATAACAAAAAAATCAGCTGGCATGGGCATCTCTGGATGCTAGAAATGATGGAGCAATGCTGTAAAGTTCTAAGGAAAATTATTTTGAACTAGCTTTCATTTGACCTAGAATTCTGTACTCTGCAAAAGTGTCCATCAAGTAGAAGGACAAAATACAGTTTATAGACATACAAGGACTTGAGATATTTTCCTGATAAAATAAGGAAGTGGTTCTAGGAAAACAGGGAGAAAGAAGGCCATGATGAAGGAGAGAGTTCTTCTAACACAATAATGTGGTGAAGAAATGTTCAGCCAGACAGTGGCCCTTCAGGTCTGTAAAAAACAATTGGTCTAAGAATGGGAGAGTTTTTCAAATTGTCTCTGTGTAAAAATAGAGATTCCATGCAATGTTATCATTAAGAGACTGGAAATAATCGAAGACACTTAAGCTCTTTATTAATGTTTCAATAAGAAAAATAAAAGGCAATTAGAAATTTCTGGAAAAACCAAACAGAACAAAGTCATGGGTCACACAGAAGGTTCACTATATTGTAACATGACCAGGATATGGCTTGAGTATGAAGGCAGAGAATCTGCTTGAACTTGATACTAACAATGTTCTCCAAATGTCCCAAAGGTGATGACATTTTACCTGTAGAAAAGGAAAAGTAATTATGTGATACCTTCTGACTCTGTGATAAACAGTATTTACATAGTAGTTAAAATGTAAAGTATTTATTGGCTTATTAGTGTTTAGATTCAACCTGTAAACAAAGTGTGAAAGTCTTAAAATTTGTAGAATAGCATTTAAATGTTATTATCACCAACCATATAAAGGAAAATAAACAACAGAATGTGGATAAGAAAAGAAGTAAGGACAGTAAGTTAAGGACTTACTGTAAGATTCTCAACTTGTAGGTGGTTGTTATGGTTTGGATCTTGAATATCTACCAAGAGGCTCATGTTTTGAAATCCCCCAATTATTTTTGAAGTCATGAGCCCCAGGATACATAGGTGGGGCTTTTAGGCAATGATTAGGACTCTTACCTTATCAGTGGATTAATCCAGCCAATGGATTAATCCATTGATATCTGAATGTAGTCTGTGTGATAACTGTTAACAGATAAGGCATGGCTGGAGGCTGTGCCCCACTTGCTTACAGAGGGATGACCTTGGGTGTTATATCTTGTCCCTGGTTCCTCCCACTCTCTCTCTGCTTTCAGATTTCCTCTACCATATCCTTCCTCCATGATAGTCAGCCTCACCTTAGGCCCCAAACAATGGAGTCAGCCAACCATACGTGGAAACTCTGAAACTGTGAACCCAAAATAAATTATTTCTAAGTTGTTCTTCTCAGGTATTTTGGTTACTGCAATGAAAAGCTAACTAACACAGGGGCAGCCAAAAACTACTACCAAATGTTGATGAAACTGAAAATAGCAGTTTGTGTGTATTATTTAAAATTACACTGGCAGCTGATAGGTATTGTGAATAGTTGAGTGCTACTATTTATTCCTGATAGAAAATGCAAGTGGTAGAAAAAAGACTGCCGTCATTTGTTCAGCTCATCACTAAGCAGTAAATAATCATGTTCATTGCGAAGAATATTGACTAGGGAATATTTTTAAATTAATGAGTACAGACATACAGTGCCTTTTAATTATTAAACATTTTCTCCACAGGGGACAGGCCCTCTAGGGAACTGACTTAATGTTTTCAGTGCTTGAGGCCCAAACAGAGTGAAGGGTACAAATATCCCAGATTTCCAACTGCCCTGATTGTCTTTGGTAATCATAAAACTGCTGGAGAAATGTCCCATTAAAAGCCAAAGAAAGCCAATTTCCAGATCCACCACCGAGCACAAGTGCACTCATTCTGCTGGCCTGTTTGATTGCTGCAGCCTCCTTGGGCCCAACTCAAGTGGCACTTGCTGGGGAGAGAGAGCTGGAGGAAACAATTCTCCAGAGGCCAATAGAGGCCACAGGACCTTGTCCAGGCTTCTGGTGAGCAAGACAACCCTCTGCCAAATTATCACCTGAGATTTAGATGCAAGATGATGTTTGCTGGGGACATGTCTTGTATAGGCATGTGACAGCTTCAGACCCAGGTCAGTGCCCTGGATGCTGACCTACAGGATAGTGAAACTAAATGAGTGGCAAGGACAGCCATTCTTGGGTAGATTTTCTTCTTAACTGCCTTAGAATGTTTCTCGTTATGAAGAAAAGAGATACTTGCCTATTCAGGGAGAATTGGGGCACTCTTCTGCTGACATAGAGAAACCTGCTAAACCTGATGTCTTAACTAGAAGGCCCTCTTGTCAGGCATCTAAGTCCACTTTGCTGCTCCATGATAGCTTCCACTTTAAAGTAGAAACTGGGTCAAGCATCTCGAGTTCTCTCCTTTCTTAAAACAGAAGGAGCATCTGTTAAATAATGGATTGTTTTTAGAAAATGATTTAGTACAACCCAAGAGATATGCAAAAGTGGTTCAGGTAATTGACAACTGATCTGATTTCCTAATTGATCCAGACAGCTAGGCTAAGCTTTGAAAATCTGCCCTGACTACAGCCGCATACTAAGGGCTGGCTTCTAATGAATCAAGTAATGGCCATGAAACCTGCCATAGCTTAAACCAGTTAGACCCACAGAGGCATCTGATGTGTAGATTATCAAGTCCATAGGCTGGACAATGGTAGGCATCCCATGATGTCACATGTCATGCAAGCTCCGTCAAACAGGGGCATCACAAAGCTCTCTCAGAAATTCAAACCAGAATTAGAGGGAGAGGGTTGATTAGTTTGTAGGAGGAACGGAGATGGGATAGGAAATGAAGAGAAGGTAGAACACAGACAAGATGAGGAAGAGTCCAGAGGTATGTAATAATCATGAGCATGAAGTCACCAGAGTAGAGGCAGCCATGATTAGTAGAGACAGGAAGTAGAGACAGAGAGGAATTGAATCAATGTTAACAGTGAAGTGCAGGGTAGAGGTTGCTGAAATTCTACACCTGAGAGAATGTCTGATCTAGGCTCCTGTATTCCCTGCAGGCCTGGCACACCACTGAGTGAGACACCACGCTATCCACTGCTTCCCTGATTGTCCTCATGTTCCCGCAGGGTGAACTCACCTGAATGGGACTCTGTTCTTTGCAGGTCAAAGAGCCTGGCTAAGCATCCAAAGCCCTTATGCTGCTTTCTGGTTAGACACACTCTTTTGACTCTTCTTTCCTGGGGGATATTAAAAAGTAACTCAGGCAATGGGAAAAAATGATGTGAAGCAAAGACAATCAGCATTGTCCCCTAAAACCTAAGGGTACCTGGCAAGTAGCCCAGAAGAGTTGGTAGAGGAGAAGGTGCTGTGTACTTGGATTATGTCAGAAACCCAATTTCCTACTATCTTCACATCCAAGGATCCCTGCCACCTCTCCCTCAACCCATCCCACTCCAACCACCTCAGCTTTTCCCCATGGACACTAGGTTTTAAAAGTGCTTAATTTAACAAACCAGCTGTGTTCATTTAGGTAGTAAATCATTTTTCCATTGGAATAGATATGAATTTATCTCTATACTCAGGGTGCATAAATAAAATAATACTTATACTCTCTATCTGTACCTAATTTAACTCTGAGTCCTCATTTCATTGAGCTGGGAGGAAACCTGACCTCAGCCATTCCAGAGGCTCTATGTCCCACATGAGGTCAAATACGAGGGATTGCACCCACCACTGGTCATCTGTTCATGTGTGCAGTCAACTCTGAGGCCTCTCTGGTCCCTTCAGGCCTTTCCTCCATGTTTCCTATGCCACATTTGGGACATCAGAATCTTTACTGAGCTGGAAATTCAGTGGTAGGGTCTCTTCCCGTTGATGTGGCCCACAGCCATGCCCACTGAACTCTGTCCCTTGCTGGGGGGCATTGTCTTAGAAAATAGCAGTGGTCCTCTTCTGGGACAGCTGGAAAATGCTTGATTTTTTCAGCTGGGGAGAGGCTTCCCTAGCAAAATGAATCTGGATAATAGGAAGTTGAACAGAAAACCCTGCATGAGTGGGAAATTTATACCTTGAGCCTTTGGATATACATTCACAAACGTGAGTGTGTGTGAGCCCATGTGCACGCTCCTATGGGTTAAATTTGTCTCTAAGACAGTGTTTTCTTTCTCAGAATTGAGTAACAATTACGTTGATTGAGTGTATGTTGTATATGAAGCAACATGGTAAGTATGAATAAGCTGGTGGGATTTTTTGGAGTTTCCCTCAGTTGAGTCCCCAAGCAGAGAAGCCATGTGGATTAGAGGCACTCATAAAATAAATTCTGCAAAGCAAGTCAATGAACTGTCCGCTCAGTCTCATTAACTTTAGGGAGACCCCAGATGAGGCGTTACTTCTAGCATATCAAGTTGCAAGAAAAGTAAAAACCTGCAAATGTCTCTTTAATGTCTCTTGTTGCCATTTAATGCTAATGGGGCCTCTTGCAGAAGGAACCAAGTAACCTTGGATTTGGACATGTTTTCTTGTGCCCTCCTGTCTGTTGTCTAGCGTGAAGAGTCCTGTGCTGCTCCCTTTTGTCTGTGCCAGTAACCTTGAAATTGTAGACTTGTCCCCTCTGGTTGGAAGGTGTTGGTTCATCAATCCCAAGGTTTTCTAAAGAGTGCCTTTAGTGGCCTGGGGCCAGGGGTAGAGGAAAGAAAGAGCAGAAATACCTGTCCTTGTCCAGGGCTTTAAGTTTATTTCTGTGCACATTATCTCACCTGACCTCTGGTAGCCCTGTGCAGAGTGGTGGAGTTCTCTTCTCATAAATGTGAAGAAAGGAGTTCAAAGAGGTGGAGGGGCTTAACTCAGGGTCACAGAGCAGAGCTAGAACTGGAAGCTGGCTCTTCTCTTTCCTACTCCTGTTCTCTTTGCCTGATATCCCAGCCCCTTCTGAATGGAACTGCTAGTCAGTAGGTATATAATAAGTGTCTTGGTGGAAGTCCAGCTAGGGGTGAGGCCAGAGGTTCACAGAAGGTTCATGAACACGGAGGCTCTGAGCATCACAGGACCGCTTACGACCAGGGAACAAAAGGCCCCTCAGCTGGGGATTAAGACATTCTCCGTGGCTGCACTAGAACCTACTCCAACTGGCCACCCCAGGAGAGGCAGGGAAATCAGCTCTTGGTTGGGACAGGGCGTCTTCTGCTGAACATGGGCAGGGCAGCAGTACCTGGGGAAGGGACACAATACAATTGTAGCTATAAGTAGGTTGGGACAGGAGCCTGAAAGGGGCAAGGCAGAAGCAGGGACTCCACAGCTGACAGAGTGCTCTGTGGGCCTCTGTGTATGTCCCACCATAAAATAACAAAGGTAGTCAATGTCTGCATAGCTGCAGGTCTTGGAATCATTGGGAGATGGCTCAGGTGTGTGACATTTGGGATATGAGCATCAAGAGGTTTGTCACAATGTTTGAGCTTTCTGGGCACAAGCCTTACACAAGTGTTTAAAATCAGGTATAAAATCTTATCCCTTTTAGAATGTTCTTGCTTTTTCTTCCTTGCTGTATCTATTTTTTTTTCCTATGAGCCTTTAGCCTAGGTGTGTCTTACCTCTGCTGTTCACAGAGCAACAAGATCTATTTCTTCCTGAGTTTCCTCAGCTCTGTCCACCTCACACGACTGACTCCAGATGTTCTAAGCAGCTACCCTCCCACATTCTCTGTCTGCAGTTGGTCTTAGAGACCTGACCACCAACTCTGACCTTCCCAATGGCTGACCAAAGGCAAGATACTTCATCTCTTTGAAGTATTATTTTCTTTGCATGTTAGATATTTAAGATCTACTTCACTGAGGCAATGAAGGTGTCTCTATAAATGATGCAGTGCTGCGTTTGTGTTACAAACAAACATAGCCACAGGACATAGCCACCCTCTCCTGATGCCTCCTCCCACCTGCCGGCCTCTATGTGTATCCACCTGCCTCCTCTCCCATGACCTGGATCCCAGGCCTCTGAACCTATTCTGGTATTCCACTCCAGCAGGAATCTCACACTCTGCTGGGTCATACTCTCAACATCAGATATAACTCTGGCTAAAACAAAATCACTCTCTCTTGATGCTGCTTTTCCATCCTGCTACAACATCATTTCTCTGGGGGTGGGGGGAAATTGCTCACAAAAAAGCTGTCTATACTCACTGACTTAGCTCACTGTTCTTTCATTTCCTCTTGAGATCATCCAAACAGGCTTTTATCCTCCCACTCCAGTCTCTTTTAGATCACCAGAGAGTTCCTGCTGCAAACTCCATGTTAAGTTTTAGCCCTCTTCTCCCTGGGCCTCCCAAACCCTGTTCACTTCCTGCCCTTGCAACCTTTTCTTTCTTTGGCCTGTGGGACAGGTTTTTCTCAGGCCTCATTGCCTAACTCCACCTCTTCTAGATCTCTAAATATTGCTTGCCTCAGATCACAGTCCTCTTTGCTAATTATATTCACTCCCCAGGAAACTTCTCTGGTCTCATACTTTAAATAGCCTGCGCATGCTGTCAGTTTCTAAAAACTCCAGACTTGCGCATCCAGCTACCTACTCAACATCTCTACTTCTGACTTTCTCTTACTCTCTACTTCCGGTCCATTAGCAAATCCTGTCGTTGTGTCTTCAAAATATATTTAGTATTCCACTTTTCACCTCCCTTCACCAATAGGTGCCAGTCACAAAAATTTCTCTTCTTGGCTAGTACAGTTGATCCAAACTGTTCATGCATCTACACTCAACGCCCCACAGGGAATTACTACTTGCTAGCAAGAGTTATCCTTTCAAAATGTAAATCTTATTATACCAGTCTCCTGCTCAAAACTCTCCAAGAGCTTCCTGTGAAATTCTGAAGGATCCATAGGATCCAATAGGAACCAATCCCTAATTATATCCTGTGAAATTCTGAAGGATCCATAGGATCCAATCCCTAATTATATCTTTGGCCTCATCTCCTAACACTCAGTCACTCCATTCCAACCCCACTGGTTGATTTTTCTGTTCTTTGAGCATGCCAAGTCATGCATAGTCCCAGCTCAGGACCTTGCTCTTCCTTGTGCTGGATGCCTTCTCCCAGTAAGTCAAAGGCCCCTTACAAAAGTATGTTATGTTGCTGAAGTAATTAATAAATCACCACAAATTTAGGACCTTAAAATAACACCCATACATCAGGTCACAGTTCTATAGCTCAGAAATCCAGCATCACGGGGCTATATCCTACATATGTACCTGACAGCATTGCACAAGATTCTGGGGCTGGAAATTGTGGTTCAGTGGTAGAGCTCCCACGTACAAGTCCCTGGGTTCAATCACAAGCACTGGAAACAAAGAAAAGTGCTCCCTTTTAGTTAAGTTAGTTCCAAACAAATTGTAACTCTGATATTTTGTGATAATCTGTGCATGACAAAAATGATAAAATAACAAAAGGCATAATTATAATATAAGTCAAGATGGTGGTGGAAGAAGACAGGTAGAGATTGGGGGTTATTCTGAATGTGTCACAAAGGGCTTCACTTCATGGGAAATTCATGGGATCTACACAGTTTCAATTTCTGTGCTTTTTTATATGTACACAGGCAAAAAAGAAAAAAAAATCATCTTGGAAATACAAGTTTCAAGGAGACTGGTGTAATGCTAGGCTGGTCTGGGTTTTATTCTGCAGGATGTTGAGACATTGAAATGCCCATTTGTTAGGAAGATAGTCTTACAATAACATTAACAGAAATCCAAATAAAAGGGAAGTTTTCCTCTAATACCACTGTTTTCATTTTTGGATGCTATTTTATTTTTAACCATCTTTGCTAGATAAATGGATAAAATAAGAAATAGTTTTAATTTTGAATACTTTTTAAAAAAATACATGAGCTATAAGAATGCAGCATGTTGGGCTGGGGTTGAGGCTCAGCAGTAGAATGCTCACCTAATATGTGTGAGGCCTTGGGTTTGATCCTCCGCACCACATAAAGTAAGTAAGTAAGTAAGTAAATAAATAAATAAATAAAGATTTTAATAAAAAAGAATGCATCATGTCACTAGCCATCTTTACAATAATTTTTATTGACTTTAGAATTCACTTGAGTGGATTTACCTTAATTTACTTAACCATACTCTTATTATTACTTTAAATCCATCTGACATTTCATTATTATAAGCAATACCTCATAAACATCATTTCTTCACTGAAAGATTGCCTCAGAATAGATTATCAGAAATAATATTTTAAGGTCAAAGGTTACAAATATTTAAATGAATGTCGATACTGACAAATTACATTCCAGAAGAATTTTTACTAGTTTATATCACCACCCAGTACCAATGAGCAAGTCTAATCATTGAGTCATTCAGCAAATTCTTTTTTTTTTACCTCCTCTTCATCTTTTTTTATTGGTTGTTCAAAACATTACAAAGCTCTTGACATATCATATTTCATACATTAGATTCAAGTGGGTTATGAACTCCCATTTTTACCCCAAATACAGATTGCAGAATCACATTGGTTACACATCCACACTTTTACATAATGCCATATTAGTAACTGTTGTATTCTGCTACCTTTCCCATCCTCTACTATCCCCCCCTTCCCATCTTCTCTTTCTACCCCATCTGCTGTAATTTAATTCTCTCCCTTGTTTTTTTCCCTTTCTCCTCACAACCTCTTTTATGTAATTTTGTAAAACAATGAGGGTCTCCTTCCATTTCCATGCAATTTCCCTTCTCTCTCCCTTTCCCTCCCACCTCATGTCTCTGTTTAATGTTAATCTTTTCCTCATGCTCTTCCTCCCTGCTCTGTTCTTAGTTGCTCTCATTATATCAAAGAAGACATTTGGCATTTGTTTTTTAGGGATTGGCTAGCTTCACTTAGCATAATCTGTTCTAATGCCATCCATTTCCCTGCAAATTCCATGATTTTGTCATTTTTTAGTGCTGTGTAATACTCCATTGTGTATAAATGCCACATTTTTTTTATCCATTCATCTATTGAAGGGCATCTGGGTTGGTTCCACAGTCTAGCTATTGTGAATTGTGCTGCTATGAACATCGATGTGGCAGTATCCCTGTAGTACGCTCTTTTAAGGTCTTCAGGGAATAGTCCGAGAAGGGCAATAGCTGGGTCAAATGATGGTTCCATTCCCAGCTTTCCCAGGAATCTCCATACTGCTTTCCAAATTGGCCGCACCAATTTGCAGTCCCACCAGCAATGTACAAGTGTACCCTTTTCCCCACATCCTCACCAGCACTTGTTGTTGTTTGACTTCATAATGACTGCCAATCTTACTGGAGTGAGATGGTATCTTAGGGTGGTTTTGATTTGCATTTCTCTGACTGCTAGAGATGGTGAGCATTTTTTTCATGTACTTGTTGATTGATTGTATGTCCTCCTCTGAGAAGTGTCTGTTCAGGTCCTTGGCCCATTTGTTGATTGGGTTATTTGTTATCTTATTGTTTAATTTTTTGAGTTCTTTGTATACTCTGGGTATTAGGGCTCTATCTGAAGTGTGAGGAGTAAAAATTTGTTCCCAGGATGTAGGCTCCCTATTTACCTCTCTCATTGTTTCTCTTGCTGAGAAAAAACTTTTTAGTTTGAGTAAGTCCCATTTGTTGATTCTAGTTATTAACTCTTGGGCTATGGGTGTCCTATTAAGGAATTTGGAGCCCAACCCCACAATATGTAGATCAGAGCCAACTTTTTCTTCTATCAGATGCAGAGTCTCTGATTTGATATCAAGCTCTTTGATCCATTTTGAGTTAACTTTTGTGCATGGCGAGAGAAAGGGATTCAGTTTCATTTTGTTGCATATGGATTTCCAGTTTTCCCAGCACCATTTGTTGAAGATGCTATCCTTCCTCCATTGCATGCTTTTACCCCTTTATCAAATATAAGGAAGTTGTAATTTTGTGGATTGGTCTCTGTGTCCTCTATTCTGTACCATGGGTCTACCCGCCTGTTTTGGTACCAGTACCATGCTGTTTTTGTTACTATTGCTCTGTAGTATAGTTTGAAATCTGGTGTCGCTATACCACCTGATTCATACTTCCTGCTTAGAATTGCTTTTGCTATTCTGGGTCTTTTGTTTTTCCATATGAATTTCATGATTGCTTTATCTATTTCTACAAGAAATGCCATTGGGATTTTGATTGGCATTGCATTAAACCTATAGAGAACTTTGGGTAATATCGCATTTTGATGATGTTAGTTCTTCCTATCCATGAACAGGATATATTTTTCCATCTTCTAAGATGTTCTTCTATTTCTCTCTTTAGGGTTCTGTAGTTTTCATTGTATAAATCTTTCAGCTCTTTTGTTAGGTTGATTCCCAAGTATTTTATTTTTTTTGAGGATATTATGAATGGGGTGGTTGTCCTCATTTCCATTTCAGAAGATTTGTCGCTGATATACAGGAATGCCTTTGATTTATGCGTGTTGATTTTATATCTTGCCACTTTGCTGAATTCTTTTATTAGCTCTAGTAGTTTCTTTGTAGACCCTTTTGGGTCTGTTAGATATAGTATCATATCACCCGCAAATAGTGATAATTTAAGTTCTTCTTTTCCTATCTTTATGCCTTTAATTTCTTTTGTCTGTCTAATTGATCTGGCTAGTATTTCGAGAACTAAATTGAATAGAAGTGGGGAGAGAGGGCATCCCTGTCTTGTTCCAGATTTTAGAGGGAATGCCTTCAGTTTTTCTCCATTCAGAATGATGCTAGCCTGAGGCTTAGCGTATGTAGCTTTTACAATGTTGAGGTAAGTTCCTGTTATCCCTAGTTTTTCTAGTGTTTTGAACATAAAGGGATGCTGTACTTTGTCGAATGCTTTTTCTGCATCTATCGAGATGATCATGTGGTTCTTATCGTTAAGTCTATTGATGTGGTGAATAACATTTATTGATTTCCGTATATTGAACCATCCTTGCATCCCAGGGATGAATCCTACTTGATCATGGTGCACAATTTTTTTGATATGCTTTTGTATTCGATTCGCCAGGATTTTATTGAGGATTTTTGCATCTAAGTTCATTAGAGATATTGGTCTGTAGTTTTCTTTCTTTGAAGTGTCTTTGTCTGGTTTCGGGATCAGGATGATGTTGGCCTCATAGAATGAATTTGGAAGAGCTCCTTCTTTTTCTATTTCTTGAAATAACTTGAAAAGTATTGGTATTTATTCTTCTTTGAAGGTTTTGTAAAACTCTGCTGTATACCCATCCAGTCCAGGGCTTTTCTTGGTTGGTAGTCTTTTGATGGCTTCTTCTATTTCCTCCTGTGTTATTGGTCTGTTTAAATTGTGTGTGTCTTCCTGACTCAATCTGGGCAAATCATATGACTTAAGAAATTTATCAATATCTTCACTATCTTCTATTTTATTGGAATATAGGGTTTCAAAATAATTTCTAATTATCTTCTGTGTTTCTGTAGTGTCCGTTGTGATATTGCCTTTTTCATCCCGTATGTTAGTAATTTGAATTCTCTCTCTTCTCTTCGTTAGCATGGCTAAGGGTCTGTCGATCTTACTTATTTTTTCGAAGAACCAACTTTTAGTTTTATCAATTTTTTCAATGGTTTTTTTGTTTCAATTTCGTTGATTTCCGCTCTGATTTTAATTATTTCTTGCCTTCTACTACATTTGCTGTTGTTTTGCTCTTCCTTTTCTAGAGTTTTGAGATGAAGTGTGAGTTCATTTATTTGTTGGTTTTTTTCTTTTTTTGAGGAATGAACTCCAGGCAATGAATTTCCCTCTTAAAACTGCTTTCATTGTGTCCCATAGATTCTGATATGTTGTGTCTGTATTTTCATTTATCTCTAGGAATTTTTTGATTTCCTCCTTTATGTCTTCTGTAACACATTGATCATTCAGTAACATATTGTTCATTTTCCAGGTGATGCAGGATTTTTCCTTCCTTCTTTTATCATTGATTTCCAGTTTCATTCCATTATGATCAGATAAGGTTCATGGTATTATCTCCACACCTTTATATTTACTAAGAGTTGCCCTGTGGCATAATATATGGTCTATCTTTGAGTAGGATCCATGTGCTGCTGAGAAGAACGTGTATCCACTTGATGATGGTTGATATATTCTATATATGTTGGTTAAGTCTAGGTTATTGATTGTGTTATTGAGTTCTATAGTTTCTTTATTCAGCTTTTGTCTGGAGGATCTGTCCAATGGAGATAGCAGTGTGTTGAAGTCACCCATAATTATTGTGTTGTGGTCTATTTGACTCTTGAACTTGAGGAGAGTTTGTTTTATGAACGTTGCAACACCATTGTTTGCTGCGTAAAAATTGATAATTGTTATGTCTTGTTGGTGGATGGTTCCTTTTAACAGTATATAGTGTCCTTCTTTATCCCTTTTGATTAACTTAGGTTTGAAGTTGATTTTATTCCATATGAGTATGGCCACTCCTGCTTGCTTCCGAGGACCATGTGAGTGGTATGATTTTTCCCAACCTTTCACCTTCAGCCTGTATATGTCTTTTCCTATCATATGAGTCTCCTGAAGGCAGCATATTGTTGGATTTGTTTTTTTAATCCAGGTTACTAGCCTATGTCTCTTGATTGGTGAATTTAAGCCATTAACGTTTAGGGTTACTATTGATATATGGTTTGTACTTCCAGTCATGCTTATTTATTTATTTATTTATTTATTTAAATATGGCTAGTTTTTCCCCTTTGGTTATTTTTTTTCTCCCCTTTACTGAGTTACCTCCCACTGTTAGTTTTGGGTGCTGTTTTTCAATTCCTCTTCTTGTGGTGTTTTGCTCAAAATACCTTGCAGTGCTGCTTTTCTGGCTGCGAATTCTTTTAACTTTTGTTTATCGTGAAATATTTTAATTTCATTGTCAAATCTGAAGCTTAATTTTGCTGGATACAGTATTCTTGGTTGGAATCCATTATTTTTCAGCATTTGAAATACGTTGTTTCAGGATCTTCTTGCTTTCAGTGTCTGTGATGAAAAATCAGCCGTTAACCTAATTGGTTTACCCCTGAATGTAATCTGCCTCCTTTCTCTCGTAGCTTTTAATATTCCCTCCTTGTTCTGTTTGTTGGATATCTTCATAATTATGTGTCTTGGAGTTGGTCTATTACTGTTTTGTATGTTTGGGGTCCTGTAGGCTTCCAGGATTTGGCAATCCATTCCATCTTTCATATCTGGGAAGTTTTCTAAGAATATTTCATTCAATAGATTGTTCATTCCTTTGGTTTGAACCTCTATACCTTCTTCTATCCCAATGACTCTCAAGGTTTTTTTTTTTTTTTTTTTGACATCCCATATATCTTGGATGGATTGCTCGTGATTTCTTAGCATCCTTTCTGTGTTGACTATATTCTTTTCAAGTTGATAAACTTTGTCTTCATTATCTGATGTTCTGACTTCTATTTGATCTAGTCTATTTGTAATATTCTCGTTTGAGTTTTTAATTTGGTTTATGGTTTCCTGCATTTCTAGGATTACTGTTTGATTTCTTTTTTTAAATCTCTATTTCCTGGTAGAGCTCATTCTTTGCCATTTGAATTTGCTTATGTAATTCGTTTTCAAAGTATACTTTCATTGTTTGGACTTGCTGTCTAATGTCTTCTCTAAGATTCCATTCCATCTGAGTTAGGTATGCCTTGAGTTCTTTCTCTGTCCATTTTTCTGATGCTTCTAGGTTCTCCTGAGAATTTAAGTTGTCCTGCATTGTTTGTAATCCTTTTTTCCCTTGTTTTTTCATGGTGCTCATGTTACATTCCAACTCTGTTTGCTGTGTTTCTGTTTTCTCCTTTAAATTTGTTTTGGTTTTTATAGTTCCAATATCTCTCCTTTGAGTGGGAGAAATGTTTAGAGATGTTGGATTTAATTGAGATTTAAGGTAAATTCATTAGTTTCATTAAAGGCCTACAGATTTTGATGGCATATAGAGAATTGAGGTTTGAACTTAGGATTTTATGTTACGGTCGGGTGATTTGATGGTATGGAGGTTAGTATATGTTAGCTTCTTTGGGGGGTTGCTCAAATGCAGGCGGATATTAACAAGAGAATAGACAGGAGTACTTGGGGGTAGTTAAGGGCTTAGTCGGACTATAGACTGACTCGTAGTATTCATCTATTTGCATTTAGTAAATTATACGTAATCTGGGTGGTCATGCTTAAGAGGAAAGATGGGGAAAAGGTAAGGAAGCAAACCAAGAAAGAGAGAGGGAGAGAAGAAAGAAAAAGAAAAGAATAGAAAAGAAAAAGAAATGGTAAAAAATAATAAAATGCAGTAAAATAAAAATTACAATTAAAAAAATTTTAAAAAATTAAAATTTAAAAAATTTTTTAAAAAAGGCACTGTTAGGCTTCTATTTTCTTTGCTTCCAGTAGGTGGTGCTGTGCCTTCCGGGCCAAGATTTTGCCCTCCTGCTGTAGGAAACAATCCATGTGAGTTTACACTCTGGGCCTGCAGTTTCCTGGATGTAGAGAGAGGCTATTGGGAACCGTTCCCTTATTGTTTTGATTCCCTCCGATAGCCACTCCTCCGAGAGCTGGCGAGACAGGTTTCGCTTTCGCCGCTGGTGGGAGGGGGGTGTTGGAGGTCAGGTGCCTTTACCTTTCCCCACGCCTCTATTCACGCTCACTCTGATATTCATGCCCCCGGAAAGCCGGGGAGAGATTTTATGTGATTTCCCCTCTGTATGTGAGAAGGGCTAAATGTCACACACCTGTTCTACGCTGAACTTGCTGCGATCTGTCGGAAACTGGCGATGGTGACGTCAGCTCTCCAAGATAGTGACCACTGGCTTCCTTGGTGGGTTGTCCGGTGTGGAGGACAGACCTGGACTGTTTCTCTCCCCCATCACAAACCCAGAACTCAGCCTGGAGCACAGTGAGGGCACAGTTGGCAGGACCCCACAGAATCCGCAGCGCCATTTCTCTGTGTTGCTGGCATGCTGTTTCTCGGCGTGCCGCCGCAGTCTCTGGCTGCGGGGCAGGCTGCTGTTCAATCAGCCTGAGTCTCCGGGCGCACGGTTCACTCGCAATTGAGCCCCAGTATTTGATCCTCGGGTGACGGAAATCCTTCCTCTAGGTTTTGGTGCACCCCAATTTTGCTGGAAATTCCTAACAAGATAGCTTTTGGCTGTTCTAACTTGTTATTCACCTGTGCAGCGACGTGGTACATGGGGGTGATGCACTCTATTCACCGCCATCTTATTCAGCAAATTTTAATGGGCACGTATTATCTGCTGATGTCACAGAGTTTAATATCAAGCTAGGAAGACACACAAGCAAAAATCAACTACAATTGGGGGGGCCTGGGAAAGTTTTCCAAAAGGCCAGGCCCATACAGCAGATTATCTATGAGGTGTTTGTAATAGACATAGAAGTTCATTAATGGCTTTTGAGCAGTGGTTGGGATAGATAGAATGGTGCTTTGGAAAATTTATCGACCATCAGTTGTCAGCAAGATTGGTTGGAAGAGTGGCTAATGCCAGCAAGAAGTATATTAGGCTTTGGGGTAAAAAGTGAAGACTCTTTTAGTGAACTAATGAAGAACTAGGGAAAATAGAATAGGAGAGTGGTATAAGTCATGTCAGCTTATTGAACAAGTGAGGAAATAATGTATAAGCCATATAAAATGTCATTGTACAAACATGAAGTATATTCAGACCATTAGGGTTGACAGTTCCACACTGCAGATGGCTGATTGACTTTGGGGTCTAATTGTGACATCCGTCAGCCTGCTCGATGCCATTTACAACCCGATGGTTAGATAATCATGTGGCCCAATTAGTATGGCTGTGGGAATCTTAATGCCTATAGTCCTAATTTTCTGTCTATTTAAAAATATGCCCTAAATGATACTTGAAGGTAGCCTTTTGTATCCTGTGTCTGTAGTGATTTTCCCAGGATGCTGTTGGCCTTGCACTATAATAGATTCTGACTGTCTGATACATGTGCTCTTGCAATACCGTCACAATTTATTGCCGAAAATGAACACAAGCGACATCAAAATGCTCCCCTACAGCTTTTACCAGCTCTCTTCATGAAGCAAGGAGGCCATAAATCAGGCAGATGTTAAACATCCGAGTTGAAGCTGCAGCTCTTGGTTTGGGCCCAAAGTCTCTGGGCTGGCGCTAGTGTGTGGCTGAGAACGGTTTACACTTGTCTTTCTGCCACAGCATATGGGATAGCACTAACCGAGAATTACAGTCCCAGGGTCCTGAAATCCCACAAAATTAATGAACTGTAATGATTTTACAGAGATGGCGGAAGTAGAAGAGGCGTAATTTAGGAAAACGGTTTGTTTGAGCAGCCCTGAAGCCACTGTCTGCTCAGCTTCTTTTTATGGGCAGCGGGTGTTGAGGGCAAACCCTGCCCCAGTGCCATGGGGGTTGCATATGTCATTGCTAAAAGCATTTGAACTAATTAAATGAGATTTTTTGAATATTCAGAAGACTGACTTGGCTTAATTGATCTAGAATCTTGTAAAACTAGGAGCAACTCTTGAGAAACTGAAATCTACCCAAGAAAAAACTCAGCTATTTTTTTCCTGTAGTCTTGTTGATGGCCCATTAATTTCTCTGACCATTTCTTCACCTATTTTCATGTAATTTATGATTTCCCTGACCTTTTCAGTACTTTTTTCTCCCTTATCTATAAAGTTTTGAGTGCTTTCCAGACATGGTGCACTTTTAAAAATTTGGAAAAACACACACATTTATCATTTGTTGAGAACTTACCAAGTTCAAGGCACTTTACATCTATTAATTCAAATATATATATATATATATATATATATATATATATATATATATATATTCTATAAGGTTTTCACTCTCTTTTACCTGAGACAGTAGGAACTCAAGCTGATGAAATATTGTCCAAAGTTACAAATTGTTCATGGCTTATTTGGCATCAAAACCTACATCTGATTCTAAACCTTACTTTTCTTTTCATTCTGGCCTCAACTTCCCATCTGAAACATAATAAAATAGTGTAAACCCAACTTTTCTCCCTCAAGAACTTTTTGCAGAGTTCAATATTTTATCACATTTAATTGCACATTTCACATTATTATTGGCTCTTCCCCCAAGGAGTGGCAAATGCCTTGCTGGGCTTCAAGCTGCAACTCTCTGGACCCAGAGGTCTGGCTGAAGTTTACAGGGAGAGAAAAAAAAATCCCCTTTGCTCCAGGTACAGATTTTGAGCAGCTTTGCCGTTGAGTCTGGGTTCTGTCTTAGAGTTGAAAAACATCACTAACCGTGTCCCCGTCTGGCAGATAAATCTTGCTGTCATCATGCTTGTCACCAGCCACATCTCACATGCCCTGGGCTGTCCTCTGAAGAAGGATTGCCTCTCCAGGTGACTGCTAGGCCTGAATCACTGCTGCATACATCACCCAGGCAAAGCAGACCAAGCCAAGAGCAAATGCACACACTGAAGAGCAATTTCACCAGGTAAACTGCACAATGTGTTGCAGTTGATCTGGTGCTCACAGAGCCACCTCACTGAGGGTGGTCTAGTTGCTTATTAGGAAAAGACAGGGCTTGGAAGAAGAGTTAGGGAACCACCGTGTAGTCACTGGCAAGTCTACAGTAAGCAGGAATGATAAAGTAATGCTGCATAAATACGTTTTCATTTATTTATATAAATTTCAAATACAGTAGAGAGGAAATAGTAAAATGAAACTTCAGACCCATCACATCAGATTCAACAATCATTAAGATTTGTGTCATTTATTCCTAAAACCCACTTTTTGGGTCAAAACTAAAATACCAGCTCAGGGGCCTTAGGTCTGCCAGAGAAGAGGAAGAGCAAGATCAAACTGCAACTCCCTCTACTTTTCTTAGCAAATAGACACACATTTGAGAGGAAAGTGAGGAACCAGGAGATGGGTGAGTGAGAAATGAAAGACAAAGACCAGGCAGAGATACACACAAGAGTTTATTTGTCAGAGCTGACAAATAAAGGTACATCTCTCCATAGATGGAGAGAGACAAAACAGGCTTGGGGTTTGGGACTTTTATGGGGAAGGCTCAGAGATTAGAGCTGGGTGGGTCCTAATGCTGGATGGCGAAGGGTGGGGTTTGTATGAGGGAGTGGTGAGCCTTTCTCAGAAATGCGGGAAAGCAAATTTTTTCTTAAAATGGCAGCTGTCACTTAAGATGCTAAGCAAGGACCTTACCACATTTGTGGACTGAAAATGGCACAAAGGAATAAGTCAGATGGTGTACTGGAAAGTACACTGGCTCTGTTGCATATTAGGTGTTCAACAAATGGTCATGAACAACATTTATAATACAGAAACTGTGATTTTATTATCAGGACAAGGTCCTTCCCTTAAGGAGCTTTTAATCTTCTTGCATGAGACAGACATTGAAAGTAATAGATGCAACCAGGTTATAAATACTGGGATAGAATTCTCTTTGGAGAAAATCAAGAGGGGTAATTGTATCTAGGACAAGTGGGCTTTGAAT
Organism: Marmota flaviventris; assembly: GCF_047511675.1. Lineage (NCBI taxonomy): Eukaryota > Metazoa > Chordata > Mammalia > Rodentia > Sciuridae > Marmota > Marmota flaviventris. The sequence goes on from NC_092499.1 coordinate 66,926,308, forward strand.
TGACCTTGCGAAGACAGAGCAGGTGCCCTCCACATGAGACTTGGGTGCAGGAGGTGGTCATGGAATGGCCATCCAGAGAGAGGGAAGAGCCTGAGTAAAGGCAGAGGTGTAAACCCTATGGAGAGCTCTCCTGGCAATTCAGGTGGGCACCTCATATGAGTTAGTGGGTAGAGAGCAGAAAGAACTGGCTTTTCAACTTTATCTTGTAAGCAGTGGGAATCCAGTGAAGAATTTCAAACAAAGGCTTAGATCTGGAAACTGTGAGTGATGGGTGATTTATTTATTTATTTATTTATTTATTTATTTTTTGGAGAAAAAGGAAAAATAAGTTCTATTGCTTTTCTATCAAAGGAGAAACACAGGGGACTCCTGTCCCAGAGGCTGTGATTCTGCCCATCAGCAGGAGCAGGGGGCTTTTATAGAAGTGATTCAAGGGCTATATTTCATGTGTTCTCTGTTGGAGTTGTAATTCACTTGTTAATTTGGGAGATAGTCATTTCTGAGATCTTCT